>NW_016839848.1:0-832 GCF_001698545.2 Rhinopithecus bieti
TCATAAATTGATATAATTATGTTATAATTAATAACATGGCTCTAGACCCTTCACCCTCTTGGGTTCAAATATTTTCTTAATAAATTGACTCTAGCTTGTCAGTCTTCCACCTCAGTTGCCTGCTCCAGATGGTTTTTCTTTCCTGTATCACTGTTGTTGTATCTTATGGAATGTCATGTTGGCTGGTTTTCAAGGTGATTTGTATCCTGCCCGATGATGACAAACACAGATATGACAGCATGAAAAGATACCTATGTACCAAATGCCCGATTCCAAGCCAATGTGTAGTGAAAAAGACCTTAGAAAAAGTCCAGGTAAGAACCATTGTCACCAAGTTTGCCCAGCAGATGAATTGCAAGATGGGAGGAGCCCTCTGGAAGGTGGAGACTGATGTATGTTGTATTTCATTGACTTCATTTAACTTATATCTAATAAAACGTAAGATTCTCTTAATTGTTAATACTTAAATTTTGCTCACGTTCTAACTCCACTGCCTTTTCAAAAAAAACTTAAGGTACAAAGAACAATGTTCATTGGCATTGATTGTTTCCACGATATCGTAAATCGACAGAAATCAATAGCAGGATTTGTGGCAAGTACCAATGCTGAATTAATGAAGTAAGTAAGCTCTGGTAGATATTGTTTAGTTGGTAGCTGACTGTGGACCAAACAGAAAAGATGAACCTAATTAATATTTGTTAACTCAAGAGGTTGGGAATTTGACAGATGAGTTACTCTTAGTCATGTGCTCTCCTGATTTTGCTGGCAAAGTTATGTTCCCAGAATATTTTGCACGGTTGTCGGCTCTACATCATTTTCCGTTGCTGCCTGA
>NW_016839849.1:0-2435 GCF_001698545.2 Rhinopithecus bieti
GTGGGATGTACCTGCTCTGCTGGAGGAGCTCCAGTTACATGGAGAAAGCCACTAGCCAAACTGGGCACATTGGAGGTGCATGAGTTGGGAGCTACCCATGTACTGGTACTTGGGATACCAGCGGCAGCTGCACTCAGAAGGCCTGTAAGGTCAGGGGTTGGCAACCATGACCTGAGGGTCAAAAGCAGTCCAGTCTGCTTGTCTCTATGTATAAACAAAGTCTTGTTGGGACAGGATTGTTCTTATTTATTTTCAACATACAACGGCAGTGCCGTGTAGTTGAGAAAGTGACTATATGGCCTGCAAAGACCAAAATAGTTACTGCTTAAATTTTACAGAGAATGCATGCTGAAGCCTGGTCTGGGAGATGTGGACAGGATGTCCACATGTCACATGTGCTGTGTGGGATCCCGGGTCCCTGTCCTGCTCCATGTGCACATCCGTTGCCCTATGAGGCCACCCTCACTGTCCCTCTGCAGCCTGCAAGGGGCCCTGAGACGGCAGCTCAGACGCACCTTAGCTGTACCTCTGGAAGTGGCTCAGGAGGCCCAACAGGGGAGAAAAACTTACCCCTGAGAGCCCAGGAGGCTGCCCTGCTGAGAATAACTCCATCAAGTGCTCAGGCCCCTCCTTCCAGAACACTAGCACACAAAGCTTCTGGAAATGTTTATGTTTAATGGCCTATATTCTACCTGAGGAACCTGGAGAAGTGTGGAATTTCCTTTGACAGCATCTGCATGCCCAGTCATGAATCCAAGGGAACTGTAAATTGAAAACAACAAACAAGTATGGAGTAGGTTGGCTACCGCAGAGCCACCTTTGGAGAATTTCCAGTGTCCACAGAGGTGAGGGCAGACTGAGCCCTTGCTTGTGGGTGAGAAGCAATCAGGGGAACCCATCTGAGCAGTTCTTTTCCAGGAGCTCACACTGCATTACCCAGGGCTGGGTCCTAAAAGTGAAGAAGCAGGTGAACATCTGGGAGGGAAAGCATGGGCAAGGCACTGGGGACAGGGGGCTCAGGAAGCTTGTGGCTCCCACTCTGAACAAAGGATCACTATCCACCTTGCACATTTCCCCAACTGTCAATTGATGGATGCGGCTCTCGTCCTCATGTGGGGCCATCCAGCTTACTCCTGGGACATTTCTTAGCTGCTTCCATATCTGGGGTTCCCTCTTCACTCAGGGTAACCCATGTTAGGACCCGCTTCCCAGACAGTGGCCTCCCGGGACTCCACAGGCTGGCCTGAGTGATTCATACCCCCAAGAGCACCAAAAGTCACTCTGTCTCCCCAGAGCTGCTCTCAGATGTAGGCCAATGTTTAACCTATTAGTTAATCCTTTGATGAGGGGGTCCACTTTTCCTAGGTAGGCTATCCCTAGAGCTAGGCTTCCCCTTGTCCCCTGTCCTTGTCCTCTGGAGCAGGCATTGCAGCTCAGCAGGAGCCAGGACAGGATGAGGGAGGGAGGGCAGTGGGGCCCCTCCTCAGCCTCCACCTGCCTCAGGCTCTAGATTACGGGAGGTGGAGCCTGAGAACTGCACACTCAGAGACAGGTGATATTGGATCCCCACCAGGCTTTCTTCAGAAGGCAGATAAAGACTGGGGAGGACGACCAGAGAGGGAACAGCCTCTACTCAGGCTTGGGAGACCAGGACCCCAGGGGGACAAGAGCAGTGTGAAGCCCTTGTGCCCTGGACGCAGGCAGCTGCAGTGGCATGACAGGGCAGATTCAGGAAACTCAGATTGGCCTGGAGTCTGCAAATGGACCCCTGGCTGCCTGCCCCTCTGTGCTCCCCACTAAGGCACAAGCAGAGCAGCCTGGTAGAGGCTGCTGCGGACTCACTCCTCTAAGTCTCTTTGTCTGCTGCACCAGTGTCCACACCACACCCCATGCGACGTCCACAGCTGGTCCAGGAGGGAAGCTGGTGTCCTGTCTCACATCGTTCAGCTCTGGGCTTTCTTGAAAAGGGCAGTTGTCAATGTCGTCTTCAAATTTCCCACACCTAGTTCTCCCCAGCAGTAGCTCTATTGAGAATATGGTCTTGGACTCTATCTAATGTACACAGAGAGATTACAGTGAACACGCCCCTCTTGCTGCACCTAAATACCTGAAAGCGAAGATGCTGCCATTGTAGGGAGAGGCCCAAACATGCTACTCCATTAGGGAGCTCACTCATGGGTTTGGCATCAGCTCACTGGTGGTAAAATCCGGGGAACCTTATTCCAGATTAACGAGTTAAGAGCAAAGAGCAGGTGTGCATGGTGGGTCCTGGAGCAGACACAGGCTGAGTCAGACCCCGTTAATGCATCCTCTGTCTCCAGCTTCACCTCCAACTCTCCCACGATGAGACCCAGCTTCACTCTCAGCAGGCATCTGATCCTGCAACTGCATTCCCAGAGGATGGTGCCACGTGCCCGGGAGGGTATTGGCTCTCC
>NW_016839850.1:0-3165 GCF_001698545.2 Rhinopithecus bieti
CATACCACAAACGTGGCAGTTGATGACAAATGCCCATCTCTATCTGCACAGTTCTTCTCACCAGACACCTGGTAGTTCACAGCTCTCAGGACCTTACAAGGCATAAATGAAGGTATCAGCCAAGCCACATTATCATCTGGAGGCTGGGCAGCCCTCCCCTTCCAAGCTCATGTCATTGTGGCTGAATCCATTTCTTTGTGGTTGGATGACAGAGGTCCTTGTTTTTTTCTGTTTTGTTTTTGTTGTTGGCTGTCAGCTGCAGGCCAGTCTTGATTTCTCTCACATAGCAAACCCTTCTCCATCTTCCAACCAGCCAGGGCACATTGAGCCCTTGTTCTGTGTTGAATCTGACCACCTCTTCTGCCATCAGCCAGAAAAAAACATCCCTGCTTTTAAAGGAGCTCATGTAATTACAAATGACCCATTTGGAAACCTTTATCATAAAGTCAATGGAGCCATATAGCATAACATAATCACAGGGGTGGTATCCTGCCGTGATCACAGGCTCCAGGGATTAGAACAGGTAGAGTTCTGTCTACCATAGGCTCTGATCAGTAAATGTCTTAAATGGATATCATTAACACATAGTGAAATATTTGAGATGTGCATGGGTAAAGAGACATTGAAACATAAGTGGCCAGAGATCTGTAAGTATAAGATCTTGTCTTCATATACTTGCATGTGATGTACTTCCGAGAGGAGATGTGTGTCTATATCCCATGCTCTTGTTTTCTCCCAGGGCCCTTTTATTTTCTGTTCTCAGAGTAGAAACCACGCTGTACCTTGAAATAAGTTTGCAGTCTTAAGTTTGCCGTCCTTTGCATATTACTTGATGTGTGACCATTGCAAATTACCTCTATGTTTAACAATGATCGTGGCCCACTAGGTATAATTCAGGAATATCTTCTAAGGAAGATCCATCTTTATTTCCATAGATGATTACTTTTTTTCCAGTCATATTCTGCTTCAATATGATGACACTGTTTTGTTCTACTTTTTGTTTGAAAATAACAATCATAGGGAAAAATTACACTTTCAATTATTCAACAGATGCTTTTCAAGTAATATACTTATTTTAATAGTGTAAAATCTGCTTTCCAATGAAAGAAAAACTTCCAGAAAAATTATGAAAATAGCCAATACCTTGAACAAAGAGAAACACACATAGCTAAGTAAATATTACAATTACGTACTCCAAACCCAAGAAAGCAGAGACCATCACGAACCAAATCATTCTTGGAACTGTCAACAGATTTTTCTGAGTGGCTGCCATGTTCCGAAGCTGACACTGGCAGTGAAAATGTGGAGCCAAGACGCCTGGTCATACCCTATGAATTAAATCCTAGTGAGAAGAGGCAGACAGACAGATACATCACAATATGTCAGGTGGTCAGATGGGGTTACTCTGAAGTAAACAAGAATGCAGTAAGGGGATAGAAACTTGAGACAGCATACCATTTTACTGGATATGTTGAAGTTGTCACAACAGCTGCCACCATTCCAAAGCAAACCCCTTCCTTAGTGAGGGGGAGCATGTAGGAGCCACTATTGAGAGCATTGATCCCAAAGCAGGAGCCATGGGGAGCACAGGGTTTTCATTTTATTGCATTCCCCCATAGGTGAAACTGCAGTCGTCTTGTACAATAAAGCATGATTAATTTGTAGTAATGTGAATAAATGCTTCCGTTCTATTTGACTATTTGTATGCACTCAGAATTTTCTAAAATGCCTAAGATCAAAGAGACCAACCAAGACTTTGATCTCTGTGGCGATATGAATTGATGCTAAAATGTCCTCAACTACTGATAGTAATATTTTTTTGCTCATAGATTAATGCAGACTCAAAATGAGATTTTAAGAATCTTGTTTTCCAAACTGGTGGTTTGTTTTTTCTGTGAACAGGTGGTACTCTCAATGTGTCATCCAGAAAACAGGAGAAGAGCTTGTGAAAGAGCTGCAGACCTGCTTGAAAGGTCAGTGTCTTGTAGCGGTTGGGGAACCCGACACTATACAAATAGTTCTCCACCAGTGGACCTGTTGCCTCCAGAGGACACTTGGTAATGACTGAACCTTTAGTGTTTGGGATCTCAACTGGGGTGGAGGTGGTACTGCCATTGAGTCTAGTGGGTAGAAAACAAAGATGCCGCTAAACATCCTAGCATGCATAGGTTGACCCCATCTCCACCACCTCCACCACGAATTCTCTGGATCAAAACTTCCATAGTGCTGTTGCTGAGTGACCCTGGAATAGACAGGACTCATGCAGTAAAACTGCCCTGAAAGCTACAGTGTTGGGAATAGACAGGACTTAAGCAGTAAAATTGCCCTGAAAGCTGCAGTGTTAAAAGATGGACTTAGAATTTGTCAAAAGCAGCAAGGGCTAGTTTGTTCCAAGTTATGGTTTATTTACATAAGCTTCTGATTTCCTCTCAGCTGCCCTGGATGTCTGGTGTAAAAACGAATCATCGATGCCACATTCTGTTATTGTGTATCGGGACGGAGTGGGAGATGGTCAGCTTCAAGCATTGCTTGACCATGAAGCGAAAAAGATGTCGACCTACTTAAAAACCCTCTCTCCTAACAAGTAGGTTGTATTAATTGTAAAGTGTAGTGACTCATCCCTGTAATCCCAGCACTTTGGGAGGTCAAGGTGGGCAGATCACTTAAGCCCAGGAGTTCAAGACCAGCTTAGGCAACACAGAGAGACCTTGTCTCTACAAAAAATAAAAAAATTAGCTGAGCCCGGTGGTGTGTGCCTGCAGTCCCAGCTACTCAGAAAGCTGAGGTGGGCAGGTCACTTGAGCCTAGGAGCACTGCACTCATACCTGGGTGACACAGTGAGAACTTGTCTCAAAAAAAAAAATCGTACTGTGCAGATTTTAGCTTGACAGTTTAGTCTTTGAAAAAAAATCTGATGTTTTTTAGAGGAAAACACCAATACAATGTGTGATGAGAGTAGGCGCTTGATATAAATAGTGGCTTCTGTGAATGAGAGTAGGCGCTTGATATAAATAGTGGCTTCTGTGGATGGGTGGGGGGAGCGCGGGGCAGACCCTTCTGCTTTGATCTTGCGTTCCACACCCAAGTCAGAATGCAAAGCAGAATTGGACCTGGCAGTAGCAGACTGCTTCCACCATGAAGCTCCAGTTGAATCTTCCTACTTTA
>NW_016839851.1:0-3105 GCF_001698545.2 Rhinopithecus bieti
AGAGAATGAATATATATATATATATATATATATATATATATATGAGGATGTTTACTTTTTAGATTACAGTTTTCAGATTGTTTGTCTTAAATAAGCCAGTCTGCTTTCACAATAATTCTACTTTTAATCCATTTTCTGATGAGCCATTTGTCATCATGAGAACAATATAGTAAAAGTTTGTTACACTGGGGATTAAGATATTAATATGAGTTTCTATTCAAGATTCCCTCATACTGGAAGAGGTTTGTTTAAATTCCATGTTTCTATGACATGAGTCAAATCTGAGGTGCAGGCTCTGCACCCTCCCAGGCCTGCAGGGGCTTTGCACCTTCTTGTGGAACAGTCGCCAGCTGTCATTGCTTCCTTCATTCTTAGGTCACTGCCTTCAGTCAAGTCTTTTTTTTTTTTTTCTTTTAGATGGGGAGTTTTGCTCTTGTCCACTGCTTGAGTGCAGTGGCACAGTCTTGGCTCACTGCAACCTTTGCCTCCCGTGTTCAAGCAATTCTCCCATCTCAGCCACCTGAGTAGCTGGGATTACAGGCACCTGCCACCACACCCAGCTAATTCTTTTTGTATTTTTAGTAAATACAAATAAATTCAAAATAAAATTTTTGTATTTTTAGTAGAGTTGGGGTTTCATCATATTGGCCAGGCTGGTCTTGAACTCCTGACCTTGGGTTATCCACACGCCTTGGCCTCCTAAAGTGTTGGGATAACAGGAGTGAGCCACCGCTCCTGGCCCCAAGTCAAGTCTTTTTCACAGACTCGGTTCACTATAAAACTAAGATGGACAACTGTCATGGACAGAATTGTGTTGCCTCAAATGTATGTTGAAGTGCTCACCTCTACTACCTCAGAATGGGGCTGTGTTTGGAGAGAGGACCTATAAAGAGGTAATTGAGGTAACATTAGGTTATATGGGTGGGCCCTAATCAGTAGGACACCCAAGGTCTGGGATCCCACAGCACATTTGTGAAGGGAAAGTCTTACTTGCCGGGCCCTGATGCATAATTTCCTCCCATCACTTTTTTTGTAAAAAATTCTGAATACATAATTTTGCCCCTAAATAAATATGGTGTTGGACATTTTTCTGACTAGGAAGTTAGTAGGATATTTGCCAGTGTTTTGGAAACTTTATTTTTACATCTGAGGAAGATTTGCTGGAAGATGTCATTTGTTTGGGGTAATGCAAAATATTTCTGGAAGACACAAGTGAAATGGGCCCTCACTGACCAAGTAGTTTGTGTAGATGTAGTGATTAAACTATTTAGTAGAGGGGAGGTTGCAAAATATTTGACAAAATGAAATGTGTGCCTGCAGTGCAAAACTATTGATCCTGCTCACAAACAGGCATATTGAGAAAGATTTCTATATGCCTGGTAGAACAACCTCTGTGGGCCATCTTAAGCACTGGTGAATAACAAACACTTTTATGCATTATATTACATCTGAAGTTCTCCACTTAACATGATACTTAAGCTGAATTAAAATGCCTTAATACTCTCGCCTTAATATTCTTCCAAGGTTTAGCACCTGGTCCTTTTAATAAATAATAAATAGGTTATGGTTAACGTTTTTTTAAAAGATATTCAAATATGTCAACTTTATTGTTTGTAGATACACACGCAAAAAAAAACCAAGCCTAAATCCCTAGATTTACAATTTTTAAAGAATAAGAAAAGCAATGTAATTCACAGAATAAAATCTTTTGGAGTAAAGTAACATAACTCTAACAAACTGGTAAATCTAGGCAAGAAATGACTTGCCCAAGTAACAGACCTAGTAGGTGGAGAGTTTATCTGACTCCAGAAACCACACTCTACAAAATAAACATATTGACGTGAAGTATGTATATAATCTGTAACTGGTGTGAAACTGGCAGAAATTCAAAGAGCAGTGGTCTTGCTCATGATGTTCAAAGGCAATATTTCAACTGAAGGATGGCTGTGTGAATTGAAGTGGTCACTGGAGAAACATGGTTGAGATTGTGAACCATAGGGAACGGGGTGGTAATTCTGGATTTTTGGCATAGAAAAGAAAGAACTGCAAACATCATTACAGCGAAAGAGGGTGAGGCCCTCCTAAAACGGACTGCATTTCACCAGAAGCACCGATCCAGGGGGCAGCTGAAGCACAAAAATGATTAGAACCAGAGTGATGCCACCACGTTTTTTGTTTGTTTTTTGTTTTTCTTGCTCTATTGCCCAGGCTGGAGTGCAGTGGCGCAATCTCAGCTCACTGCAAACTCCACCTCCCAGGTTCACGCCATTCTCCTGCCTCAGCCTCCGGAGTAGCTGGGACTATAGGTGCCCGCCACCACGCCTGGCTAATTTTTTTGTATTTTTAGTAGAGATAGGGTTTCATCGTGCTAGCCAGGAGTCTGGATCTCCTGACCTCCTGATCCGCTCGCCTCGGCCTCCCAAAGTGCTGAGATTACAGGCGTGAGCAACCACCACACCCAGCCGATGTCACCCACATTTCTTAGGAAAGACGTTAGCAGTCTCTAAATCCTCACCGACTGTGCCTGGCACAGCATTATTTTACCGCTTTCTGGGATTTATAGTTGGCATCATTTGCACAGCGGCAGCGTGACGTGGCTGTGGAGAGCACAGAAGGCTTGTCCCCGGGGAAGCGGGCTCTTCTGGTGACAATAGGGTGGAGGCCAGCCCCCTGCAAAGAGGGAAGGTGCCACAGCAAACCTCTGAGCAACCAAGAAAAAGAGCACCTGCTTGGAAAAGGTGACAAGCCACGAGGCCATGGGCCAGTTATAAGGATTAATTGTGTTACAGGAATGGTTATAAACCTGACCGACCTCAGAAGGTATATGGAGGAGGCAATTATCAAGCCCCTTGATGGTCTGTGGTTGGATGCCGCGTACTTTGACAACAGTGCGAGCATGGCAGAAAGTGTAGCTGTGTGTATAGGGGAAAACCTCCAGAAAGTTTTTTCTGTGGGAATTCTTTGTAAACTATTAATAATGCAGCTGGCAATTAAAGTTCCCCAGACTCCAAGTTATGCCTGCAGTTCTCTAGTCTTTGCTTTTTCACCTATTGTCAATACATCCTTGACACAATTCAATAGGTAGGTCAGGTGCAGTGGCTCATG
>NW_016839852.1:0-891 GCF_001698545.2 Rhinopithecus bieti
CTCTCTTTTCAAAAATTGTTTTAAACTTGACATTTTACTTGATTTTTGGCTGTAGTAAAAGAATTTCAAGCAATCTTACCAAATGGTGGAAAGTAATACTTTTCAATGAAGGAATGATGGGCCAAAAGAAAGAGGTAAAGGAGGATCTGAGTTAGCACTATTTATTGAGAAATCTTCCCACGTTTCAGCTTATTCATTTAAAACAAACTTTTATTTTTAACTTGAACAAACACTGTCAAATACATGCATGACAGTTCGATGTCACTGGATATCACTTTTGATGTAACCAACTTTGCAACGATGTGTGTTAAAATTCCCACAGGCATCTGAAAAAATAAAATAAAAACAATGAACAACAGAGTCTTCTTTCTATTCTTCCCAACTGCAGGATGAAAGAAGAGAAAGTAAACAATAGCACGACATTAACCAGCACCAGTGACTTTCTAAATAGAAGAAAATGGCCAGCTCTGTGTATATCTGCAAGATTTGTGTGCTATATGTTAAACAAGTAGAGAAAACCACCTTTTCCCTTTGTAACTCACAAGCTTGGATATCAGGGTGCTTGTGGAACTGAAGGTTTCAGTCAAATGGTCACACCAACCTTGTCTGCCTAGCACTACAAAAGCTTGTTGCTTTTCTTTCTACATGAGGGTCCATTCTGAGATTTAAATAAATCTCTCAGGCTTCAACAGCCTGTGCTGGTTCCACAAATGATACTCCCTTACCCTCCCAGACCCTTGGTTTCCATATCTACCATGCGGGAAAGAAGCTATTATGAAATACACGGCTGTGAAAATGCAAATAAATAAACAAATAAGAAAGAAAAATGTTAACCATTTAAATATACTCAAAGACAGATATACCTTAAGACTTAATTACCAATTCAGTGAT
>NW_016839853.1:0-3368 GCF_001698545.2 Rhinopithecus bieti
TTAACTTTTATTATCATTATTTTCTTTCCAGATTTATGGAAAATAAGATTTTCTTCCCTTTAATTTTCTCCAACACTAATTTTATCCTGAAATGTTAACAGGTTTCAGAAAGATAGAAGTTTTGAAATGTTTAGACAAATATGATATTATTTTAGAAAATGTGTTCATTGATATGTTAATTTTGTACCACCCTAAAACAATTAAGTTAAATTGCTAATAAATTTATGAATTCTACATATGTTATATGCATATCCATATGGAATTTTTATTCAACCCAATATCTGCACAGTAAGTTGTCAATAAATTTTCATGAAGAATGGGTTGCACTAAGATTATAGCAGAATCTAGTACCTAGAAAATTTGGTCACAAGCATGAAAAGCCCCCTCCCCTTTTTTACTGTCTTTCACCCCAATGTGGTCTTACTGGTTAGTTGGTGACAACTTTCTGATGATGCTGCTATTAATGTCTTCTTGCTTTTGTTAGCTGAGGTTTGTTTTTCCTGACCAACCTACTTATTTTGTATTTCATTTATCTCCCCAAATATCCTTAGATCTCTGCTAATTATTTTTCTTCATTTCTCTTCTATCACACCTCTTCTTCAGAATTGACCTCAGTTCACTGTAAACTGAAATACAAATGTGTAAACCAGTATTTTCTGCCTCATTTTCTTTCATCTGAAATATATTTGTCAGTCAATACATATTCCAGTTATCCAACTCTGAGTATAAAGAATTTCCACTGTCCCTCCCGGATGCTGTGAGTATAGGAATTCACAAATACCTGTGGGGGCTAGAATCCTAATAATGGTAATAATAAAACAGTTAATATATATTGAGCACGTACTATGCCAAATCTGGACTAAGTGATTTATACGGATTTGCTCATATGATTCTTCCAACCATATCATAAAATAACTGCTATGTTTATCTCCAATTTATAGTCTAGGAAACTGAAACTTAACATGATCCACCCAGCTAAGAATTGGCAGAGGTAATGTTTGAATCAGGGTTACTGGTCTCTAGAAACCACATACCTCTGTAGGAAGGACCCATGTCCCACAGAGAGGCAGGATATCTGACTAGTTTAAAAAATAATAAATACAGCCTTCAGACTTACTGCCTATAGGGATCCTCACTCAATAACCACATACAAATTCATACTTTATTAAGTGAATATTTTATTATTTATTTAATAAATATGTCTTAAGTACTACTGAAGGTATTAAGGTGAATCGTAAACAAAATTGATAAAGTCATGAATATCGTGCAGCTTTCATTCTAATGGACAGGACAGATGGTAACTGCAAATATAATATATGCATTATGCCTGGCAGAAATAAGTTCTATTAATAAAAATTAAGCAGGATAAAGGGAAATAGAATTGTGCAGGGGACTAACATTCTCTCCATTTATTATCTGATACGGTGCCATTTGAATAGAGAACAAAATAAACTGAGGGGGTGAGCCATGAAAATATCTAGGGGAAGAGACTACCAGGTAGAAAGAGTGATAGGTATAAAGACCTTGATATATAAGCACTCTGCCTGGTGCTTAGGATAAATAATGAGGAGCTTGAGGCTGCATTAAAATGAGCCAGAGGAAGTACAGCACAAGAGGTCAGAGGAAGAGAGGGGAGCTAGATCATATAGAGTCTTGTGAGTCATAGCAAGCTCATTAGAATTTACCTGGAAAGAGCTGAGAAGCCCCATAAATCTGAGGCTTTTGACCGGATTTATTAACTATCTGACTGCTGTATGGAGAATCAACTCAAAGGAGGCAAGAATCTGCCGAAAACCATTGTAATAATTCAAGCGAAAGATACACGTTGCTTAGAATAAAGTAGTGATGGGCCAGGTGTGGTGGCTCACACATGTAATCCCAACACTTTGGGAGGCCAAGGCAGGTGGATCATGAGGTCGAGAGATTGAGACCATCCTGGTCAACATGGTGAAACCCTGTCTCTACTAAAAATGCAAAAATTCGCTGGGTGTGGTGACACACACCTGTAGTCCCAGCTACTTGGGAGGCTGGGGCCAGAGAATTGCTTGAACTTGGGAGGCAGGGGTTGCAGTGAGCCAAAATCGTGCTACTGTACTCCAGCCTGGTGACAGAGCGAGACTCCATCTCAAAAAAAAAAAAAAAGAATAAAGTAGTGGTGCAAGTGATTAATATATATACACAATACACACATTTGCATACATACATAAATATAAATTTTGTGTTGAAATGAAATGCATGTATACAAAGCACACATCATAGGCATATAATTGGATGAATTTTTTTTCTGTTGGGAATACTAGTGTAACCAGCTCTCACATTAAGAAACAGAACATTATAGCCCTAGAAACTCCCACATGCTAAAGTGTAGTCATTACATAGGCCACCTTTGGCAAAGATAAGCAGTGTTCCTACTTGTTATGACAAATTCTTTAGTAAAGGACCAGAGAGTACATTTTTAGGCTTTATGGACCACATGTGGCTTCTGTCACAGTATTCTTTTCAGTTATTTTGATAGTTTTTCTGTGTGTACAATTATGTGTTAGAAATCATTTATGCCATCAGAAATTTGAGAACCTTGCTCTTCACTCTTCTACTTTCCAGAAAAATAGACAATTTTGAGCCCCAAATCTTTCATTTCCAACTTGTAAGCCCTAATATGAGGCAGCTTTTGATCCAGAGACTTTAGATTTTTTTTTCTGAAAAGAAAAGTTATCTGCCTCATTCTCCTTCCAAGACATACATGGACTCTGTTACTCAGTTTTGTCTTCACTGAATTATCCTAGCTATCAATAATGAATTGATCAAAACAATGAATGATAAAGTCTTTACAATCCAAATGCTATTCAAATACTGCTCTTATTTTAGAGAATAAAGCAATAGCTCAGTTCAGATTGCTCAGAGTCTGCAGCAGTCACTTGCAGAATCAGATGTTGGAAATGCCAGAAGCCTGTTCAACCCCATTATAGTCTTGATCTAATCCAGAAGTACACTTTCCTCAGAATCAATATTTTAAAATATTATATTATCTGAGACTTAAACGTTAGACCTAAAACCATAAAACCCTAGAAGAAAACCTAGGGATTACCATTCAGGACATAGGCATGGGCAAGGACTTCATGTCTAAAACACCAAAAGCAACAGCAACAAAAGCCAAAATTGACAAATGGGATCTAATTAAAGAGCTTCTGCACAGCAAAAGAAACTACCATCAGAGTGAACAGGCAACCTACAGAATGGGAGAAAATTTTTGCAATCTACTCATCTGACAAAGGGCTAATATCCAGAACCTACAAATAACTCAAACAAATTTACAAGAATAAAAGCAAACAGCCCCAACAAAAAGTGGGCAAAGGATATGAACAGACGCT
>NW_016839854.1:0-1451 GCF_001698545.2 Rhinopithecus bieti
CTTCTTTGGATCGCATTGAGGCCTACGCTGAGAAAGCAAATATCATCAATTCAAAACGTGAAATAATTCTTCTGAGAAACTTCTTTTTGATCTGTGAATTCACGTCACAGGGTTACAGCTTAGTCCTCAGGAAGCAGTTTCCTAACACACTTTTCGTGGAATCCGCAACGTGATCTTTGGGAGACCATAGGGGCCCATGGTGAAAAAGGAAATATCCTGAGATAATAACTAGAGAGAAGCTTTCTCAGAGATTGCTTTCTGATGTGTGACTTCATCACACAGATTTCCACCCTTCCCTTCTTGGAACAGTTTGGTAACACTGTTGTCGTGGATTCTGCAAAGTGATATTTGGGAGCTCATGGAGGGCAATGGTGAAAAAGGAAATATCCTCAGATCAAAACCGGAAAAGATGCCTTCTGAGAAACTGCATTGCGATGTGTGAATGCAACTCACAGAGTTACACGTTTCTTGTCCGTGATCACTTTGGTAGCACAGTTTTCTGGAAATCTGCAATGGAATACTTCTTAGCCTTATGCAGCTGACGGTGACAAAGCAAATATCCTCAGATCAAAAACTGAAAGAAGCTTTCTGAGAAATTGCTTTCTGATGTGTGACTTCATCTCTCAGAGTTACACCACTCTTTGTTGGAGCCGTTTCCTAGGACTGTTTCCGTGGATTCTGAGAAGTGCTATTTCGGATGGGTTTGAAGAGTAGAAGGACAAATGAAATATCCTCCGAGAAAAAGGGGAATGAAGCTTTCAGAGAAACTGCTTTGTGCTGTGTGAATTCATTTCACAGTGTTACACCACCCTTTCTTGGGGGAGTTTGCTAGCACTCATTTTGTGGAATCTCAGAAGTGATGTCTTGGATATCGTTGAATCCCATGGTGGATAAGGAAGTATCCTCAGACAAACCTTCAAAAAAGCCTTCTCAGAAACTTCTTTGTTGTGGGTGAATTCAGCCCACAGATGGCCATCATTGTTTTCACTGAGAAGCTTGCTAGCAGAGTTGTCACAGAATCTGCAATAGGACACATGGTGGAGCTCCGAGACCACAAAAAACCTCATCTTAAAAAAAAAAGAATCTTTCTAAGAAACCTCTTTGTGTTGTGTGAATTCAAACCACTGATTTACACCTGTGTTTCGTGGGGCCATTGCCTAGCTCTGTTTGTGTGGAATCTGAGAACTGATAATTTGGATCCCATTGAAGACTACGGGGCCAATGGAAATAGCCTCTGATAAAAATCAGAAAGAAGCTTACTGAGAAACTTCTTTGGGATCTGTGAATTCACCTCACAGAATTACATCTTAGTCCTCAGGAAGCAGTTTCCTTACACTCTTTTCTTGGAATCTGCAACGTGATTTTTGGGAGCCTATAGGGGCCCATGGTGAAAAAGGAAATATCCTCAGATAATAACTTCAGAGAGGCTTTCTGAGAGATTGCTTTCTGAG
>NW_016839855.1:0-662 GCF_001698545.2 Rhinopithecus bieti
AGTCCAGGCCAGGCAAAGGTCCTGAAGGCCAGCTTTATCCAGAAAGTTGACCGTTGCAGGGCCTGGCAGCAAACTGAATTGTTTTCAGGGGGCCAGGTGAACAAAATGGAGGTGGTGGTGCTGGTGATGGAGTGAACAGCTGAGTCAGAGGCCTGGCCTTCTCCCACACACCCTCCAGGGCACCCTTGTGTGGTTCTGGGTCCCTGGCTTCTTGCTGCCTGTGTAGAGGACAGCCCCAAGCCATCAGTGCTGTGCTGGCCATGTAGCAGGGCTGTACAGACCCTTGTGCTGCCCCAGCGTCCCACTGACATTCTCTTTCCAATGGCCCTGGAGCACAGGAGTGTGCACCTGGGCACTCAAGACTGCAGCTCCAGGCTGATTTGTGAGCAGCTTGCTCATCAGAGCTCCAGTTTGGTTCCCCTGGTCCTGGGGTTAGGAGGGTAGGGGCAGATGTTGGGTGGAGGAGGACAGGGAGAGCTGGGAAGGCACGGTGCTGGGGATGGGTCTCTCAGTGGCTAGTTGTGACCCGAGCCTCACCTCTCCTTTGCAGGGGACCTAAGTCTCCATTTACAGAACTCACTATTTGCCTCTTGCAGGGGAAGTCCCCTGATGTCAGCCTTGTCATGGGAATTATAAGACATATGAACCCCAGGGCTCCTTTA
>NW_016839856.1:0-1056 GCF_001698545.2 Rhinopithecus bieti
GGAGACACTCTTTTTCTAGAATCTGCAATGGGACATTTGTGATTCTATTGAAGCCTATGAGGAAAAACCAAATATCCCCAGATAAAAACTTTATAGAAGATATCTTTGATACTGCTTTGTGACGTGTTGAGTACTCTCACAGAATTAAACCTTTCATTTGCCTCAGCTCATTGGAAACACTCCTTTTTTAGAATCTTCAAAGGGACATTTCAAAGCCCTTTGGGACCTATCAGAAGAAACTGAATATCCCAAGATAAAACCTAGAAAGGAGCTATCTGTGAAACAGCTTTGTGATATGTAGATTCATCTCACAGAGTTAAAACCTCCTTTTCATTCAGCAGGTTGGAAACCTTCTTTTCATAGAATCTGCATAGGGATATTAGGGAGCCCATTGAGACCTAAGGGGAAAAACTGAATATCCCCAAATAAAACCTAGAAAGAAGCTATCTGTGAAACTTCTTTGTGATGTGCAGATTCATCTCACAGAGCTAAACCTCTCTTTTGATTCAGCAAGTTGGGAAAACTCTTTTTGGAGAATCTATGAAGGGGCATTTGGGAGCCCATTGAGGGCTATGGGTAAAAACTGAATATCCCCAGATATAAACTACGAAGAATCCACCTGTGAAACTGCTTTGAGATGTGTGAATTCATCTCATACAGTTAAAACCTTCTTTTGATTCATCAGATGGGAATCACTCTTTGTATGGAATCTGTGAAAGGACATTCGGGAGCACATTGTGGCCTATGGGGAACAACAAAATATCCCCAGAAAAAACTAGAAAAAAGCTCTCTGTGAAACTGCTTTCTGATGTGTGGATTCACCTCACAGGGTTAAAGTTTTATTTTAATTCAGCTCATTGTAAACATTCTTTTTGTAGAATCTGTGAAGGGACATTTGGGAGTACATTGAGGGCTATGGAGAAAAACAGGGTATCCCCAGATAAAAACTAGAAAGAAGCTATCTGTGACATCGCTTTTTGATGTGCAGATTCATCTTCCAGAGTTAAATCTTTCTTTTGATTCAACAGGTTGGAAGCACTCTTTTTGTAGAATCTG
>NW_016839857.1:0-1094 GCF_001698545.2 Rhinopithecus bieti
AAATTAGAACAGAATTAAGAATACTGTGTATGCTCTCAGTTCACCAACTTATCAAAACTAGCTTTATGATTCAGGAGGGTGTCTGCTCTTTTGCAATTGGAAGAAAAGAAAGAATATTTTATTTTTCGACTCTTTGGATTTTCTTCACTAACAGTTTTTCCAAGGCTAAGTAAGGGTGTTGCAAGTAGCACCAAGAGAAAAAAGCAGGCTTCAGCAGCTTTTTAAAAATGGTCTTAAAATATGCAAAATGGAATAAGGTGTTGTGGCTCACTCTTGTGATCCCAGCACTTTGGGAGCGTGAGGTGGGAGGATTGCTTGAGGCCAAAAGTTTGAGACCAGCCTGGGCAGCGTAGCAGGATCCCAATTGTTACCAAAAAAAGAATAGTTTTTTAAAAAAATTAGCTGGATGTAGTGGTGCATGCCTTAGAGTCCTAGTTCCTTGGGAGGCTGAGGTAGGAGGAGTTCTTGAGCCCAGGAGTTCAAGTCTGCAGTAAGCTACAGTTGCACCACTGTCCTCAAGCCTGGGCAACAAAGTGAGACACTGTCTCTCTCCATATATATATATATATACACACACACACACACACACACATACACACACACGTATATATATATAAGGGAAGGGGCCAAATTACCAAAGACATTATTGAAGAGGAAATATTGTCCTGCCAAATATCAGAACTTTTATAAAGCTGCAGCAATTAAGACAGTGTGGTCTTCACTGATTAACTGACTAATGAAACAGAATAGAGCGCTCCCAAATAAATCTCCACAAATTTAATATTTGATATGTGATGTGGGTCACATGGCAGATCAGCAAGGAAAGAAAGGACTTTTCAATAAAGAATAGAAAAATGGTGTTTATTGATATAGGAAACAAAATGAAATTATATTCCTACTTTGCTCTATATACAAACATTAAATTCCAGATGGACCAGACTTACATGTCAGAAACAAAACTTTAAAACTTTTAGTAGAAAATGTAAGGGAATGAGACACAAAAAGTCATTTAACCATTAAAAAATATTAGACATTTTGAGTATCACAAAATTAAGAACTTTTTGCATCAAAAAGTGGAAAGATGGGCAGGACAT
>NW_016839858.1:0-2434 GCF_001698545.2 Rhinopithecus bieti
CCACAGGTCAGTAACCCTGTACAGGGACTGTGTAGACAAAGGTGTGAGGCCTGTATTTCCAAGGGACTTTTATTGGCTCCATAAATCAAGTTTGATTCCTTAAAGGAAAGCACACAATTCCAGTCAAAGCCTTGGTAAAATAACCAGTTTCTTTAACTGTGACATGTTACAAATGAAAACAGATTCTTATTGCACTTATGCAAATAACTGTATTGTCATAAGTTAAGAATACTCACAAATAGTTTCTAAATTCTGTAGAAATCAGGTAGAAAGAAATGAATATGCTCCAAATTGTGTTCACAGGAGTGTATTTTACTCGACCATTAAAAGCTGTAAATAGCTTAAAAGTTTTCTTGAAAACTTTTGACTCTGAAAAATGAAACAAAAGATCAGCAATGTTTTTAGCAAAAAATTTAAAAGATCACTTCAGACTTCTATTATTTTAGTCCATGTAGTTAATTTCTCTTCTGCTTGATATTCAGAAATATTTCAGCTCTCCATGAGTCCTGAAAGTTATTCCTCTATTCTGATGTCACAATCATCAAAGTTATCAGAAACCTGCATTCAAAAGCACCTGTTAGAGTTTTATAGTTGATTATAAAACCACCTTCTAAAGACAATTGTTCATGGATGACAAAAAGTTTTAGGGCAGCCATAGCCAAAGACAAGGAAATTTTTTACCTCTGTGGCACACAATAATTTAACATAACAATTATAATTATTGCTGATAATGTACATTAAGCTATCAGAATTATAGGAGTTTCCCATAATTTGGGGACACATGCTAATAACATATTTATAGAAATACAGCCTAAGGAAAACCAAACAACACTTTATATCTGACAATATTTCCTGTACAATTTTACACCAAATAAGCAAAATATGTCATTTTTGGACTTTAGGGAACCTAAATCTTAAAGGATTAATTAGGTCAGAAAAATATATAATTTATAATTACTTTTTTTGTGATATGGAGTCTTGCCCTGTTGCCCAGGCTGGAGTGCAGTGGCATGATCTTGGCTCACTGCAACCTCCACCTAACAGGCTCAAGCAATTCTCTTGCTGCAGCTTCCAGAGTAGCTGTGACTACAGCCATGCACCACCACACCCAGCTAATTTTTGTATTTTTTTAGTAGAGACCAGGTTTCGCCATGTTGGCCAGTCTAGTCTTGAACTCCTGACCTCAGGTGATCCACCCACCTTGGCCTCCCAAAGTGCTGGGATTACAGACGTGAGCCACCATACCTGGCCATAATTTATAATTTGATTTGGAAAGTTTGTTCAATATCAAAAGTTTAAAACACCTGATATCACAAAGTACCATTACAGATCACTGTAAAATAAGTAATTTCATTTAACCAAAGTAATATCTCAAGGATTAAAAAAAAAAAAAGGTAAAACTTTCATTCTTTGAGAGAGGAGACTTAATTTTCCAAACGATAAGCCCTAATAAAACAGCATGAAGCCAATTAAATTTGTTTTTCAAAATTTTATGAACAATCTATAAAATTTTAATCTTTACCATAAAATATAGCTTCCATAAGCCTTTTATAACCTTTATTCAGGAGCTGGTTAACACCTCGAGAACACCTTGTTAATCTGACACAGGGGCCTATATGCTGGTCTTGCATTAGTGTGCCTTTGACATTGATGATTAATTTATAGAGAAACTGAACTCATTTTATCTCTTAAAATTGGCCTTTACAATCTCACATGTCTACCTCTTCCACAATAGTCCCTAGGCCTTGAGGAGTTTAATAACTTTAATTTCTGGCCCTGTGTCTCAGAAATGCAGTTTATTTTGATTGACATCTTCAACTGGGACTGAAGATGGGGTTTTAATTGCTGTCAGTGTTTAAAATTCAGCAGGACTTGGCATCCTTTTTAGACCTAGGAGTCAAAGCCCTGTAACTCAGTATCACAAGTGCTTTAAAAGCAGAAACAGAGAGACACACAGATGTAATAACCTTAATTTTTTAAAGAAATTTTATGTTTTTTTTCTTAAGCAAACTAAAACTTAACAATAATATGATAACTTGATCATATAAAAGTTTTTTTAGGTCAGGTGCAGTGGCTCACACCTGTAATCACAACACTTTGGGAGGCCAAGGCAGGCAGATCACCCGAGGTCAGAAGTTCTGAAGGGGTGGCCTGCCCCTCCACACTTGTGGGTGTTTCTCGTTAGGTGGAACGAGAGACTTGAGAAAAGGAATAAGACACAGAGACAAAGTATAGAGAAAGAAAAGCGGGGCCCAGGGGACCGGTGCTGTGCTTACAGAGGACCCACACCGGCACCGGCCTCTGAGTTCCCTTAGTATTTATTGATAATTATCTTTACCATCAAAAAGATAAGGGAGTGGCTGGACAATAGGATCATTGTAGGGCCGGGCGCGGTGGCTCAACCCTGTAATCCCAGCACTTTGGGAGGCCGAGA
>NW_016839859.1:0-1448 GCF_001698545.2 Rhinopithecus bieti
TCAGCTCTGCACCAAGTCAACCTAATAGACATCTACAAAACTCTCCACCTCAAATCAACAGAATATATTCTTCTCAGCACCACATCACACTTATTCCAAAGTTGACCACATAGTTGGAAGTAAAGCACCCCTAAGCAAATATAAAGAACAGAAATTATAATAAACTGTCTCTCAGACCACAGTGCAATCAAACTAGAACTCAGGATTAAGAAACTCACTCCAAACCGCTCAACTACAGGAAAACTGAACAACCTGTTCCTGAATGAGTACTGGGTACATAATTAAATGAAGGCAGAAATAAAGATGTTCTTTGAAACCAATGAGAACAAAGACACAACATACCAGAATCTCTGAGACACATTTAAAGCAGTGTGTAGAGGGAAATTTATAGCACTAAATGCCCATAAGACAAAGCAGGAAAGATCTAAAATTGACACCCTAACATTACAATGAAAAGAATAAGAGAAACAAGAGCAAACATGTTCAAAGGTAGCAGAAGGCAAAAAAAATAACTAAGAACAGAGCAAAACTGAAGTAGACAGAGACACAAAAAACTCTTCAAAAAATCAATGAATGCAGGAGTTTATTTTTTGAAAAGATCAACAAAATTGATAGACCGCTAGCAAGACTAATAAAGAAAAAACGAGAGAAGAATCAAATAGATGTAATAAAAAAATGGTAAAGTGGATATCACCACCAATCCCACAGAAATACAAACTATCATCATAGAACATTATAAACACCTCTACGCAAATAAACTAGAAAATCTGGAAGAAATGGACAAATTCCTGGACACATACACCCTCCCAAGACTAAACCAGGAAGAAGTTGAAATCCTGAATAGACCAATGACAGGCTCTGAAATTGAAGCAACAATTAATAGCCTGACAACCAAAAAAAAGTCCAGAACCAGATGGATTCACACCCGAGTTCTACCAGAGGTACAAGGAGGAGCTGGTACCATTTCTTGTGAAACTATTCCAATCAATAGAAAAAGAGGGAATCCTCCCTAACTCATTTTATGAGGCTAGCATCATCGTGATACCAAAGGCTGGCAGACACAAAACAAAAAAAGAGAATTTTAGACCAATATCCCTGATGAACATTGATGCAAAAATCCTCAATAAAATCCTGGCAAACTGAATCCAGCAGCACATCAAAAAGCTTATCCACCGTGATCAAGTGGGCTTCATCCCTGGGTTGCAAGTCTGGTTCAACATATGCAAATCAATAAATGTAATCCAGCATACAAACAGAACCAAAGACAAAAACACCACTATTATCTCAATAGATGCAGAAAAGGCCTTTGACAAAATTCAACAGCCCTTCATGCTAAAAACTCTCACTAAATTATGTATTGATGGGACATATCTCAAAATAATAACAGTTATCTATGACAAATGCACAGCCAATATTATACTCAATGTGCAAAACTGGAAGAATTCCCT
>NW_016839860.1:0-1093 GCF_001698545.2 Rhinopithecus bieti
TTCATCACAAACAGTTCCACCCTTCCCTTCTTGGTACAGTTTGCTAACACTGTTGTCGTGGATTCTGCAAAAAGATACTTGGGAGCTCATTGAGGGCTATGGTGAAAAAGAAAATGTCCTCACTTCAAAACTGGAAAGAAGCCTTCTGAGAAACTGCATTGACATGTGTGAATGCAACTCACAGAGTTACACGTTTCTCTTCTGTGATCAGTTGCTAACAAAGTTTTCTGGTAATCTGCAATGGGATACTTCTTAGAGCAATGAAGCTTATGATGACTAAGGAAATATCCTCACATGAAAACTAGAAAGAAGCTTTCTTAGAAACTTCTTGGTGATGTGTGAATTCATCTCACAGAGTTACACTTATGTTTCGTGGAGCAGTCCATTAATGCTGTCTTTGAGGAACCTGAGAAGGGCTTCTTTGGATCGTATTGAGGCCTACGCTGATAAAGGAAATATCATCAGTTCAAATTGTGAAAGAAGCTTTTTGAGAAACTTCCTTCTGTTCTGTTAATTCATCTCACAGTGTTACACCTCAGACCTCAGGAGGCAGTTTGCTAACAGTGTTTTTGTGGAATCTGCCAAGTGATATTTGGGAGCCCACGGGGCCAATGGTGCAAAAGGAAATACCCTCACATAATAACTAGAGAGAAGCGTTCAAGAGATTGCTTTCTGATTTGTGACCTCATCACACAGAGTTCCACTCTTCCCTTCTTGGAACAGTTTGCTAAGACTGTTGTCGTGGATTTTGCAAAGTGATATTTGCGAAATCGTTGAGGACTATGGTCAAAAAGTAAATATCCTCAGATCAAAACTGGAAAGAAGCCTTCTGAGAAACTGCATTGCCATGTGTGAATACAACTCACAGAGTTACACGTTTCTCTTCAGTGATCAATTTGCTAACAGAGTTTTCTGGAAATCTGCAATGGGATCTTTCTTAGCGCAATGAAGCTTACGGTGACAAAGGAAATATCCTCAGATGAAAACTAGAAAGAAGCTTTCTTAGAAACTTCTTGAACATGTGTGAATTCATCTCACAGAGGTACACTTATATTTCGTGGAGGAGTCCATTACCACTGACTTTGAGGAAACT
>NW_016839861.1:0-1448 GCF_001698545.2 Rhinopithecus bieti
ATTTGGAAAGTGATATTTGGGAGCCCATAGGGGCCCATGGTGAAAAAGGAAATAACCTCACGTACTAACTATAGAGAACCTTTCGTAGAGATTGCTTTCTTATGTGTGACTTCATCACACAGAGTTGCACCCTTCCCTTCTTGGAACAGTTTGCTAACACTGTTGTCGTGGATTCTGCAGAGGTATATTTGGGAGATCAAAGAGGGCTACGGTAAAAAAGGAAATATCCTCAGATCAAAACTGGAAAGAAGGCTTCTGAGAAACTTCATTGCCATGAGTGAATGCAACTCACAGAGTTACACGCTTCTCTTCAGTGATCAGCTTGTAAACACATTTTTCTGGAAATCTGCAATTAGATATTTCATAGCGCAATGAACCTTATGCTGACAAAGGAAATATCCACAGATGAAAACTAGAAGGAAGCCTTCTAAGAAACATCTTGGTGATGTGTGAATTTATCTTCCAGAGTTACACTTATGTTTCATGAATCAGTCCATTAACACTGTCTTTGAGGAACCTGAAAAGAGCTTCCTTGGAATGCAATGAGGCCTACGCTGATAAAGGAAATTTCATCCGTTCAAAAAGTAAAAGAAGTTTTCTGAGAAAGTTCTTTCTGATCTGTGTGTTCATCTAGCAGACTTATAACTTAGACTTCAGGAAGCAGTTGGCGAACACACTTTTTATGGAATCTGGAAAGTGATATTTGGGAGCCCATAGGGGCCAATGGTGAAAAAGGAAATATCCTCACATAATAACTACAGAGAAACTTTCTGAGAGATTGCTTTCTGATGTGTGACTTCATCAAACAGAGTTCCACCCTTCCCTTCTTGGAACATTTTACTAACAGTGTTGCGGTGGATTCCTCAAAGTTATATTTGGGAGCTCATTAAGGGCTATGGTGAAAAGGGAAATATCCTCAGCTCAAAACTAGAAAGAAGCCTTCTGATAAACTGCATTGCCATGAGTGAATGCAACTCACCGATTTACACGTTTCTCTTCAGTGATCAGTTTGCTAACATAGTTTTCTGGAAATCTGCCTCGGGATATTTCTTAGCGGAATGAAGCTTACCGTGTCAAAGGAAATATACTCAGATGAAAACTAGAAAGAAGCTTTCGTAGAAAATTCTTGGTGATGCGTGAATTCATCTCACAGAGTTACACTTATGTTTCGTGGAGCAGTCCATTAACACTGTCTTTGAGGAAACTGAGAAGGGCTTCTTTGGATCGCATTGAGGCCTACGCTGATAAAGGAAATTTCATCCGTTCAAAAGGTGAAAGAAGCTTTCTGAGAAACTTCTTTCTGATCTGTGAGTTCATCTCACAGACTTACAACTTAGACTTCAGGAAGCAGTTTGCTAACACACTTTTCGTGGAATCTGAGAAATAATATTTGGGAGCCCATAGGGGCCCATGGTGAAAAGGAAATATTCTCACATATTAAATAGAGA
>NW_016839862.1:0-1484 GCF_001698545.2 Rhinopithecus bieti
TCTTCTCCCTTATCCAGAAGTGAGGTGAACGCTGAGTTATTCACGGGAGTCAAGAAACCACACGCAGCCCAAAGTGACGTTTGTTTCCCTGAAATGATTTGTGTGTGTTCACCTTAAAATGCAACTCAGTGAAACAGGTGTGTTTTGAGGAATGACTTTAAATTACCCAGGTAAAAATGTGGCAGTTAAATTTCATCGTCTGTGCGGGTGTCCACAGCCCCCTTCTGTGATTGCGTGTGAGTTTGTGACTTGTGGTTATTTTTGAAGACAGAAAATCTGTTGCTGAGGACTTCAGAGGGTGTGCTGGGATTGTGTAGGGTGGACATCGGGGCTTCAGTGTGTGGCTTCCTTGAAGAGGTTTAAATTAAGGTTGAGAGTCCCTACTCCAAAATGTTCCGAAACCTGAAACATTCCGAACTTCCTCATGACACTGGAAGGAAATGCTCTTCGGAGCACTTTGGATTTCAGGCTGGGGATGCTCAACTGGAAAGTGAAATATTGCAAGACCCTTCTGGCCCCAGGAGCTTGGATAAGGTCATGGAGGGGCCTGTGCCGGGTGCCCTGGAGTGTGAGGCAGCCTGGGCTCGCTGGACTGGGTTTTTGTAGGAACCACAGAAGGGAAAGAGGGTCAAAGTGGCCACGCCTGGCTCCTGAGAAGGCTGGACCAGAAGGAGGTGGGCGTGGAGGGCAGCAGTTGAGTCCCCAGCGTCCGGGGCTCCTGTCCCTGGTGGAGTTGAGAGCCTCCTCTAGTTGTGGCCTCTCCCCTGTCAGCAGCCACTGAGGCCTGAAGGGAGAGGGGCTGAGGAGAGGAGGAAGGATAGGCCTGCTTCTGGAGAGGGCCAGCATAGGCCTGTGCTAGCCCCATATGTTTCTCCTGCGTCCAGGGTGCATGGCCGTGCCTCGTGGTGTAGCGGTTCCCGGAATGCACAGCGCTCTTGTCTGCAGTAACGGCTTTGTCCCGACCCTTGGAGGCAAGTTACTTTTTCCCTGTGAAAAGAGGTAGAAAATCTTACAGAAATGCATTTGCTCTGATGTCTATTTTCCGATAAGACACGGTCGCTTAGGCGAAATCTTTGGGAGGTCAAGGCAGGAGGATCACTTGAGGCCAAGGGGTTCAAGACCAGCCTGGACAACATAGCAAGACCCCATCTGTATAACAGAAAAGTGAGCTGAGTGTGGTGGTGCGTGCCTGTGGTCCCTGCTACTCTGGAGACTGAGGTGGGAAGATCACTTAAGGCTGCAGTGAGCTGCGATTGCTCCACTGTCCTCCAGTCTTGGCGACAGAGCCAAGACCCTGTCTCAGAAAGAAAAGTAAGAAAAAAAAAATCCAGAAATGTCATTTTCTTTTTAAATCATCCCAAAAGAAAAATCGTTTTTTTCTAACAATGTAAAGGGAAGCTGATACGATTCTTTCCTTGCATTGTTTCTCCTTTTCAAATATTGACAGTAGTCCGTCCACACCGTCTCTCATCTCATTACAAAGC
>NW_016839863.1:0-1448 GCF_001698545.2 Rhinopithecus bieti
CATCTTACCTTGAATTGTAATAATCCCCAGGTGTCAAGAGTGGGGCCAGGTGGAGATAACTGAATCATGGGGGCAGTTTCCCCCATACTGTCCTCATGGTAGTGAATAATCTCACGAGATCTGATGGTTTTATAAGTGGGAGCTCCCCTGCACAGGCCCTCTTGCCTGCTGCCATGGAAGATGTGACTTTGCTCCTCATTTGCCTTCTGCCATGGTTAGTTATGAGGCCTCCCAGGCCCTGTGGAACTGTGAGTCCTTTAAACCTCTTTCCTTTATCAATTACCCAGTCTCAGGTATGTCTTTATTAGCAGCGTGAGAACAGACTAAAACATCAGCCAGAGTATTCAGTAAGCATGTAAAGACACTTTCAGTTGTGCACGGACTAAAGACATTTCTCTCACAGGTACCCAGGAGAGAGAGGAAGTAAACCCACAGAGAACGTCCTGATGACAGCTGTGGAGCAAGCCTGGAGAGGGTACCTGGAAGCCATCTGAGAAAAAAATAGAGACTGGGTCCTGGAGACCTAACAGAAGTGATGCAGTCATATAGTGGAGAAGGTAAAAGGGACCCTGGTCCTCTCTGATGGAGATTCCACCCCCTTGGGGTCCTATTGAATGAGACACAACCTCTGTGTAATTATGAAAAGCACTCAGTAAGGCTGGATGAATGAATGGGAGATCCAGGCCCAGAAAGAGACATCCTTTCCACAGTGCCTCACAGGGCTTCCTGCTCTGAGTCTGTTAGAAATGGGAGCAAGAGTTGTCAAGTGCCTTACTATGCCCAGCAGACTCCTTTAGAACCTGGCCACTGCCAGGATCACCAGCCAGTCCCTTGAAAGAGGCAGTGATAGACAGACAGACAGTGTGGGTAGATGGCCAGAAGCAAATAAGACAAGACACAGCAAATGTGATTGAGGCTTTACTTCGATCAGGTAGGCCTAAGGCAGGGGCCATGCTGCAGGAGCAGGGCCTATAAACCAGTCAATGCTGCTCTTTCATGCAGCACGGGGACAGCTCAGGGCTCAGCTCCACAGGCCAGGGGCTAGGCAGGCCCCTCAAAGCAGACACAACCACTAACAGGAAGGAAGGTCAGGCTGGCTTTAGTGCAGCGAACGGTAATGTTGGGAGGGAGGTGTTCATGAAGAAAAGTGGGTAGCTGAGGCTTTAAAGGGCCTGCATGGGACAGGGTTTAGGGGAAGTGAAGAGGGGACAATAAAGTCTTGGGGGTAAAGATGGGAATAAACAGGAGAAAGGAATGGGGAGGCAGGTGCTGGGATGCAGAGTCCAGCTGCACTCCACAGCCTGGGCATCGGGCTGAGTATGGACACCTCACTCCCACCTCCTGGCCTTCAAGGCATTACTTGTTGCCCCAGACAGCCATCTTTGTGAACACAGGTCTTGGGAGGAAGCGGCTGGACTTCATGTAGGCAGAGATCTTCTCCAAGCCCT
>NW_016839864.1:0-1092 GCF_001698545.2 Rhinopithecus bieti
TCCTCTTTCTTTTTCTTTTTTCAATTTTAAATAATTGTATTTAACCCACTGCATTTTCCACTTACAATATAGAGTTTATAAAGTGCAATGGTATTTCCTTTCCCTGTGCATATGTTCCATACTCAAATATTGAGAATGCCCGGTAACTTACTATAACAGCTTAACTTTTTAAAACTGCCACAGAACTTGCTACAAATTTAGGTCCTTCAAATGAGAAAACATATCTTTTTCAATAGGCCATCTAATGCTTTGTCAAAAAATGATTAATTAAAATACAGTATCGAAAATGTACATTAAAGAACAAATAATAGATTAGGGACAGGAAGTTGGCATTTGAGATTTTCAAAAGAAACTGAAAATTCAGTATTTTACTGCGAACCAGAGTTAGGCTGGAGAAATGGGGTGTGGGGGGTTGACTTGAGATCCTGCTTGGGACTCATGTGAAAAATGCAAGGGAAAATCAGTCCCATGTGGCGGCAAATAGACTGAGGTGGCTCCAGTCCCTGGATTCCTAATTTTAAAAAATCTAACTCAAATGCTTTTTTTTTTGTTTTTTGTTTTTTTAGAAATTACTACATTGGGGGAAACAAAATTCAGGCTTAAAAAACAATAAACTGCCAAGTAAGCTCTGGTTACACAACCAGGAAATGTGTAGGCTCAAGGTGAAAATTAAGAAACTATGTAAATGTACCTAACCGATTACTGAATTTGGGCATTTTCATCATGCATCTGTCCTTCGAGATCTTTTCATGGACCACAAACTACAACCCATAGCTGGGTGCGCTACAATTTTTGAACCGCTCCTTGTTTAAATTCTTAAGTATTTTCGCGATAACTCCCATACATTTTTAATAGGCGAAAAGAGGAACTAGGAACCCCATAAACCAAACAAAAGCTTTTTCCATTCATGAACCCTCACCCCAACACTCTGAGTCAAGATTCTCCCCTGACGACCCTCCCGTGGTCCCTGCACAATCTGGGAGAGACGCGGCGCTGCGGGTGCAGAGCTGCCCAGAGAGGACTCCAGGCCAGGGCACAATCACTGCGCAGGGAAGACATAGGATGGCCGGGGTCCGGCTGTCAGCGCAGTCG
>NW_016839865.1:0-662 GCF_001698545.2 Rhinopithecus bieti
AACAGTCCATTAACATTGTCTTTGAGGACCCTGAGATGGGCTACTTTGGATCGCATTGAGGTCTACGCTGATAAAGGAAATATCATCAGTTCAAAACGTGAGGGAAGCTTTCTGAGAATCTTCTTTTTGATCTGTGAATTCATCTCACAGAGTTACAGCTTAGATCTCAGGAAGCAGTTTGCTAACGCTCTACTCGTGGAATCTGCAAAGTGATATTTGGGAGCCCATTGGGGCCCATTGTGAAAACGGAAATATCCTCAGGTAATAACTAGAGAGAAGCTTTCTGAGAGATTGCTTTCTGATGTGTGACTTCATCACAATGAGTTCCACCGTTCCCTTCTTGGAACAGATTGCTAACACAGTTGTCGTGGATTCTCCCAAGTGATATTTGGGAGCTCATTGAGGGCTATGGTGAAAAAGGAAATATCTTCAGATAAAAACTGGAAAGAAGCCTTCTGGGAAAATACACTTCGATGTATGAATGCACCTCACAGAGTTAAACGTTTCTCTTCAGTGAGCAGTTTCCTAACACAGTTTTCTTGAAAACTGCAATGGGATACTTCTTAGCTCAATGAAGCTTATGGTGGCAAATACAATATCCTCACATGAAAACTAGGAAGACACTTTCTTAGAAACTTCTTGGTGATGTTTGAATTCATCTC
>NW_016839866.1:0-1450 GCF_001698545.2 Rhinopithecus bieti
GTAGGTACTACCACCGATTCCCATTTTACAGATGAGGACACTGAACAGAAGCGCAGCAACTTGTCCCTGGTCACACAGCTGGCAAGAAGGGAGGCAATGTAACTATAGCCGGTGCTCAAATAGGTAGCAAATAAAGTACATACAGGGACCTCCTCCAGCCAGGGAAAAAAGGCACAGGCAAAGGCATAAAGATGCAAAGTGGCAAATTCCAGGAATAAAGTATCTAGCAAGAGGAAAGATAAAAAAGGTTGCAGGCCACACTGATCTTCATTTTCCATAGGCATGAAGTTTTTTAGTAGGGGAATGACATGCCTAGACACGTGCTTTCCAGAGATAATTTAGGCTACACTGTTGAGGATAAATGGTGGTTGTGGGGGCCACACAGGTATGAGATAGAGGAGGACTGGGAACATAGAGACCCGCTAAAGAGGTTACCGGAATCCATACAAGAGAGAACCAACAAAACAGGAAGGCTTGAAAGATTTTTTTTCTCCCTAAGGGCTTGATCAGTGAACGGATTTGAGGGGTACTAAAGACCCCAAGGTTGCTAGCTCAATAATGAGGGAAGTAATGAACAGTTAAGCACATCAAGAAGTGTGCAGAAGTGGTAGGTGTGAGAGAAAGGTTAAGAGTTTATTTATTTATTTATTTATTTATTTGAGACGGAGTCTTGCTCTGTCGCCCAGGCTGGAGTGCAGTGATGCGATCTCAGCCCACTGCAAGCTCTGCCTCCCGGGTTCATGCCATTCTCCTGCCTCAGTCTCCCGAGTAGCTGGGACTACAGGCGCCCGCCACCATGCCCGGCTGATTTTTTTTGTATTTTTAGTAGAGACAGCATTTCACCGTGTTAGCCAGGATGGTCTTGATCTCCTGACCTCATGATCCTCCCGCCTCGGCCTCCCAAAGTGCTGGAATTATAGGCGTGAGCCACCGCACCCGGTCAAGAGTTTATTTTAAGATGTGCTAAGTTTGAAGCACCTATGATGATTCTGGGTAAATGCATATAACAGACAGTTAAGAAACAAGTCTAGGCCGGGTGCAGTGGCTCATGCCTATAATCCCAGCACTGTGGGAGGCTGAGGTGGGTGGATCACTTGAGGTCAGGAGTTCGAGACCAGCCTGGCGAGCATGGTGAAATCCCAAATCTACTGAAAAAACAAAAAAATTAGCTGGGCGTGGCAGCATAGCTACTGAGGAGGCTGAGGAGGGAGGATGGCTTGAACCCAGGAGGCAGAGGCTGCAGTGAGCCAAGATCATCCCACTACACTACAGCCTAGGTTATAGAGCAAGACTCTGGTCTGCCCCTGCCCCCAAAAACGAAAATGAAACAAGTCTGGAGCCCACAAGAGCAATCTTGGCTACAGACACAAATATATTAGGACACAGGTAGATTTCAAAGCCATGAAGGGAGATGAAGAGATCACACAGAAGAATCTACAGAGTGAGGAAA
>NW_016839867.1:0-693 GCF_001698545.2 Rhinopithecus bieti
ACTGCATTGCCATGTGTGAATGCAACTCACAGATTTACACTTTCTCTTCAGTGATCAGTTTGCTAAAAAAGTTTTCTGGAAATCTGCAATTAGATACATCTTAGTGCAATGAAACTCATGGTGACAAAAGAAATGTCGTCAGATGGAAACTAGAAAGAAGCTTTCCTCGGAACTTCTTTGTGATGTGTGACTTCATCTCACAGAGTTACATTTATGTTTCGTGGAGCAGTCCATTAGCACTGTCTTTGAGGAACCTGAGAAGGGTTTCTTTGGATCGTACTGAGGCCTACGCTGATAAAGGAAATATCATCAATTCAAAACTTGAAAAAAGCTGTCTGAGATTCTTCTTTCTGATCTGTGAATTCATCCCACAGAGTTACAACTTAGACCTCAGGAAGCAGTTTGCAAACACTGTTTTCGTGGAATCTGCAAAATGATATTTGGGAGCCCATAGGGGCCCAGGGAGAAAAAGGAAATATCCTCACATAATAAGTAGAGGGAATCTTTCTGAGAGATTGATTTCTGATGTGTGACTTCATCACAGAGTTCCACCCTTCCCTTCTTGAAACAGTTTGCTAACACTGTTGTCGTGGATTCTGCAAAGTGCTATTTGGGAGCTCATTGAGGGCTATGGTGAAAAAGGAAATATCCTCAGATCAAAACTGGAAAGAAGCCTTCTGAGAAACTGCATTG
>NW_016839868.1:0-1091 GCF_001698545.2 Rhinopithecus bieti
TCACTTTGCAAATTCCATGAGAACAGTCTTAGCGAACGGCTTCATGAGGAGAAAGGTCTAAGTCTGTGAGATGAATTCACAGATCACAAAGAAGTTTCTCAGAAAGCTTCCTTCTCCTTTTTATCGGCGGATATTTCCTTTGGTCCTATAGTCTTCAACGGGATCCGAAATATCAGTTCTCAGATTACACAAAAAGGGGGCTAGCCAACGTTTCCACGAAATACAGCTGTAACTCAGTGAGTTGAATTCACACATCACCAAGCAGTTTCTCAGAAAGCTTCTTTCTTTGGGAGCTGAGGTTATTTGTGGTCTCGGAGCGCCACCGTGTGTCTTATTGCAGATTCTGCGAAAACACTCTTAGCAAGTTTCTCAATGAAAACAATGAGGAAACTCTGTGAGCAGACTTCACCCACAACCGAGAAGTTTCTGAGAAGGCTTCTCTGCAGATTTCTCTGAGGATATTTCATTATTCAGTATGGGATTCAACGATATCCACGATGTCACTTCTGAGATTCCACAAAATCAGTTCTAGCAAACTCCTTCATGAAAGAGTGGTGTAACACTGTGAAATGAATTCACACATCACAAAGCAGTTTTTCAGAAAGCTTCATTCCAGTTTTCTTCGGAGGATATTTCCTTTGTCCTTAGACTCTTCAAACTCATCCGAAATATCAGTTCTCAGAATTCACAAAGACAGTGCTAGCAAACGGCTGCACAATAGAGTAGTGTAACTGTGAGATGAGGTCACATATCAGAAGCAATTTCTCAGAAAGCTTCTTTCACGTGTTTATCTGAGGATATTTCCTTTCTCACCGCAAGCTACATAGAGCTAAGAAGTATCCCATTGCAAATTTCAAGAAAACTGTGTTAGCATACTGATGACTGAAGAGAAAAGTGTAACTCTATGAGTTGCATTCACACATCGCAATGCAGTTTCTCAGAATGCCTCTTTCGAGTTTTTATCCGAGGATATTTCCTTTTCACCATAGCCCACAATGAGCTCCTAAATATCACTTTCCAGAATCCAAGAAAAGAGTGTTTGCAAACTGCTGCAAGAAGGACAGGTGAAACTCTATATGATGAATTCACAC
>NW_016839869.1:0-2435 GCF_001698545.2 Rhinopithecus bieti
TGCAATAATACATGCCTGCACACACATGATCTCAGGCATTTTAAGGATGCCAGGAAAGCCAAATCAAAGTGTTTTTCCCATTCTCACACAGTGATCCACACAGAGTACAGTCACTCCTTCATATCCATGGGTTCTGCATCCATGGATTCAGCCAATCTCGATTCAAAAACATTTGAAAAAAAGGTTGTGTCTGTACTAAACATACAGACTTTTTTTTCTTGCCATTATTCTCTAAACCATACAATGTAACAACTATTTACATAGGATTTACATTTAAAGCAACCTTGTCCGACCTGTGGCCTACCCTCCAACACAAATTTGTAAACTATCTTAAAACATTATGAGAATTTTTTTTGGCGATTTTTTAAAGCTCATCAGCTATCGTTAGTATTAGTGTATTTTATATGTGGCCCAAGACAATTCTTCTTCCAATGTGGCCCAGGAAAACCAAAAGATTGGACACCCCTGATTTAAAGCATATGGAGGATGTTTGTAGGTTATATGCAAATGCTACACATTCATATATAAGGGACTTGAGCATCCGGTAATTTTGGTGTCCAAATCACCAAAACCCTTTCAGAGGAGGAGTTTTGGGACCAATCCCTTTGAAGATACCAAAGGATAATTGTATTTCTCTGATCACTGGTCACTAAAATGCATAGAGATTTCTCCACACCAGCCACTCCTTCAGCAGATAACAGCTGGGTGTCTCCTAATTCAATTCAGTTCTGAAACTCTCTACCTGGACAGTGTCAGACCTCACAGGTTAAGGGCTCAGTCCCACCCGACCACCCAGCTTCAGATACCCGTCACAAGTAGTAGGTTGTGACCTCTGCTTCTGCCCAGCTGGCTGCAAATCAAGATTCCCAATATCCCCTCCTCGGGTTTGATTAATTTGCTACAGTGGCTCACAGAGCTCAGGGAAACACTTTACTTACACTTATTCATTTATTACAAGGGATATTTCAAAGTATGAAAAGGAAAAGGCAGATGGAAAAGGCGCACAGCATGAGGCATCTGGGAAGGGGCTCAGAGCTCCCACACCTGCTGCAGACACACCGCCCTCCAGGCTCCATGTAGTCAGCTATCTGGGAGCTCTCCAAACCCTGTCCTTGTGGGTTTTCACTGAGGTGGCATTATAGAGGCATGATCGACCACATCATTGGCAATTGGTGATCAAGTCAATCTTCAGTCCCTCTCCTCTCCCCAGAGGTTGGCAGGTGGGGCTGAAAGTCCCAACCCCTTAATCCCGCCTATGTCTTTCTGGGGCCAGCCCCCATCCTGAAGCTCTCTAGGGTCCCCAGTCACCAGTCATTTCATTAGCACACAAATGACACTCTTAGTACTCTGGAGATTCCAAGGGTTTTAAGGAGTTTTTTTTGCCAGTAAATGTGGATGGGGATGAAGACCAAATATATATTTCAAAATATCACAGGAGTCTAAATTGGTAACAGGCTTTCTAACATGCAAGACTTTCATTGCATGACTTAAAAATATAGTTTTAGAAAGCTATTCAAAGGGAAAAGTTGGTGGGTGTTCATGAAAAGATATGGATGAAGCTGTTCATTTCAGCTGTATTTATTTGTTTATTTATTTATTATTTTTTGAGGCAGAGTCTCACTCTGTTGCCTAGGCTGGAGTGCAGTGGCACAATCACAAGCCTTGAAATCCTGGGCTCCAGTGATCCTCCTGTCTCAGCCTCCTGAGCAGCTGGGACCACATGAGTAGGCTCCTGTGCACAGCTAATTTTTATTTTTTGTGGCGACGAGGTTCCCCTATATTGCCCAGGCTGGTCTTGAATTCCTGGGCTCACATGATCCTCCCGCCTCAACCCTCAAAGTGCTGGGATTACAGGCATGAGCCACTATGCCCAGCCTCAGTCTTATTTATAATGAGAAAAGAAAAACAATCTGATCCATCCTATAAACTAAAAATAAAATCCTAAGCTGCCCCTGTTGACTGAACAGACCTTCTCTTGGCCAAGGGCACATCAAGCGTTTTTGCACCCCCTCCCTTTTGGAGTTTAGGTGCAACTCTCCAACATTAGTATTAGAGATTCTGAGACTGACAAGGCAGATTTTGTATCAATAAAAGACCAAATTATAGGCCGGGCACAGTGGCTCAAGCCTGTAATCCCAGCACTTTGGGAGGGAGAGACGGGCGGATCATGAGGTCAGGAGATCGAGACCATCCTGGCTAACAAGGTGAAACCCCGTCTCTACTAAAAAAATACAAAAAAAAAAAAACTAGCCGGGGGGGGGGGTGGGCGCCTGTGGTCCCAGCTACTCGGGAGACTGATGCAGGAGAATGGCGTAAACCCAGGAGGCGGAGCTTGCAGTGAGCCGGGATCCGGCCACTGCACTCTAGCCTGGGCGGCAGAGCGAGTCAGGCCTGCAGGCCATCAACCTTGCTACATAGCATTCTTAACTTAAAAC
>NW_016839870.1:0-1059 GCF_001698545.2 Rhinopithecus bieti
TCTGAGGATATTTCCTTTGTCACCGTAAGTTTCTTTGCGCTAAGAAGTATCCCATTGCAGATTTCCAGAAAACTGTGTTAGCAAACTGGTCACAGAAGAGAAACGTGTAACTCTGTGAGTTGCATTCACAACGAAATGCAGTTTCACAGAAGGCTTCTTTCCAGTTTTGATCTGAGGATATTTCTTTTTTCTCCATAGCCCTCCATGAACTCCCAAATATCACTTTGCAGAATCCACGACAACAGTGTTAGCAAACTGTTCCAAGAAGGGAAGGGTGGAACTCTGTGAGATGAAGTCACACATCAGAAAGCAATCTTCTTTCCAGTTTTGATCTGAGGATATTTCCTTTGGCCCCAATGTCTTCAAAGGGATCCTAAATATCAGTTCTCAGATTCCTCACAAACAGGGCTAGCCAACGGCCCCACAAAACACAGGTGTACCTGAGTGGGTTGAATTCACACATCACAAAGCGGTTTCTCAGAAAGCGTCTTTTTTAAGATGAGGTTATTTGTGGTCTCAGAGCGCCATCATGTGTCATATTGCAGATTCTGCGAAAACTGTGCTAGCACGTTTCTCAGTGAAAACAATGATGGAAATCTGTGGGCTGAATTCACACACAACAAAGAAGCTTCTGAGAAGTCTTCCCTGCAGGTCTGTCTGAGGATACTTCCTTATTCACCATGGGATTCTACGATATCCAAGACATCACTTCTGAGATTCCACAAATGAGTGCTAGCAAACTCCCCCATGAAAGCGTGGTGTAACACTGTGAAATGAATTCACACATCACAAAGCAGTTTCTCAGAAAGCTTCACTCCGATTTTTCTCCGAGGATATTTCCTTTATCCTTCTACCCTTCAAATCCTTCTGAAATATCACTTCTCAGAATCCACGGAAACAGTCCTAAGAAACGGTTCCAAGAAATAGTGGTGTAACTATGAGAGATGAAGTCACACAGAGAAAGCAATTTCTCAGCAAGCTTCCTTAGTTTTTGATCTGAGGATATTTGCTTTGTCACCATCAGCTGTACAGCGATAAGAAGTATCCCATTACATATTA
>NW_016839871.1:0-1444 GCF_001698545.2 Rhinopithecus bieti
CCCTGTGTTAATTCGCTTAGTGTCATGAACTTCAGCTCCATCAATATTGTGGCAAAGGACATAATCTCATTCTTCTTTATGGCTGCATAGTATTCCATGGTGTAATATATATACCACCTTTTCTTTATTCAGTCCACTATTGATGGGCATGTAAGCTTATTCCATGTCCCTGCAATTATGAAAAGTGTTGTGATTAACATATATATGCATGTGTCTTTATGGTGGAATAATTTGTATTCTTTTGGGTATATACCCAGTAATGGGATTGCTAGATCAAATGGCAGTTCTATTTTAAGTTCTTTTAGAAATTGCCAGACTTCTTTCCACAGTGCCTGAACCAATTTATATTCACACCAACAGTGTATCAGCAGTCCCTTTTCTCAGCAACCTCACCAGCTATTGTTTTTGGCTTTTTAATAATCATTCTGACTGGTGTGAGATATCTCATTATGGTTTTGATTTGCATTTCCCTAATGATTAGTAATATTGAGCATTTTTTCTTAGGCTTGTTGGCCATTTATGTCTTCTTTTGAGAAGTATCTGTTTATGTCCCTTGCCCATTTTTTTAATGGGATAGTTTGTTTTTTGCTGGTTGATTTAAGTTCCTTATAGATTCTGGATATTAGACCTTTGTCAGATGCATAGTTTGCAAACATTTTATTCCATTCTGTAGGTTGTCTATTTACTCTGTCGGTTTCTTCTGCTGTTCAGAACTCTTCAGTTTAATAAGTTCCCATTTTCAATTTTGTTTTGTTGCAATTGCTCCTGGAGACTTTGTCATGATACCTTTGCCAGGGCTGATGTCCAGAATGGTATTTCCTAAGTTTTCTTCTAGGGTTTTTACAGTTTTAAATTTTACATTTAAGACTTTAATTCATCTTGAGTTGATTTTTATACATAGTGAAAGGTAAGGGTCCAGTTTCAATCTTTTGCATATGGCTAGCCAGTTATCCCAGCACCATTTATTGAATAGGGAATCCTTTCCCTATTGCTTGTTACTGTCAGCTTTGTTGAAGATTAGATAGTTGTAGCTGTGCAGCTTTATTTCTGGGTTCTCTAACCTATTCCATTGGTCTGTTTATTTATTTATTTTTAATTATACTTTAAGTTCTAGGGTACATGTGCACAACGTGCAGGTTTGTTACATATGTATACATGTGCCATGTTGGTGTGCTGCACCCATCAACTCGTCATTTACATCAGGTATAACTCGCAATGCAATCCCTCCCCCATTCCCCCTCCCCATGATAGGCCCGTGTGTGATGTTCCCCTTCCCGAGTCCAAGTGATCTCATTGTTCAGTTCCCACCTATGAGTGAGAACATGCGGTGTTTGGTTTTCTGTTCTTGTGATAGTTTGCTGAGAATGATGGTTTCCAGCTGCATCCATGTCCCTACAAAACTAAAGAGCTTCTGCACAGCAAAAGAAACTACCATCAGAGTGAA
>NW_016839872.1:0-204 GCF_001698545.2 Rhinopithecus bieti
TTGGGAGGTCATTCACTGGGGCAGACCCGGAGACCTCCATGCCAGGGAGAATTCAAAGCCCTGTCAGCCTGACAACACCAGTGGGGGTGGCTGCAGACCCCAGCTAAAAGGACCCTCATTGGGTGAGACCTCGAGAACTATCTGCCAGGGAGAATTCAAATCTCTGTCAGCCCGAGAACACTGGCGGGGGTGGCCAGAGGCCCC
>NW_016839873.1:0-387 GCF_001698545.2 Rhinopithecus bieti
CTCCATGCCAGGGAGAATTCAAATCTCTGTCAGCCTGAGAACACTGGGGGTGAGGGGGCGGTTGGCTGGAGGCCTGAGTTGAAAGGACCCTCACTGGGCAGGAACTGGAGATCTCCATGCCAGGAAGAATTCAAATCTCCGTTAACATGAGAACACAGGTGGGGGTGGCCAGAGGCCCCAGTTAGGAGAACCCTTACTGGGTGGGACCCCAAGAACTCCATGCCTGGGAGAATTCAAATCTCCGTCAGCCCGAGAACACTGGTGGGGGTGGCTGGAGGCCTTGGTTTGGAGGTCCCTCACTTGGCAGGATGTCAAGATCTCCATGCCAAGGAGAATTCAAATCTCTGTCAGCCCCAGAACACCGGTGGGGGAGGGTGGAGGCCCCAG
>NW_016839874.1:0-283 GCF_001698545.2 Rhinopithecus bieti
CACTGTAACATTCTCCATGCCTCTGGCTGGCTATTTTCACTGCCTTTAAGCCTTTGTGACTCTTCCTCTGATGTCAGCTTTAAGTCTTGTTCTGTTGAGAAATCCATATATTCAGTTAAAATGAACCACTTAGAACAGTTAAAAACCATTGCCTTTATAAAAACAGATTTAAGATAACATTTTATTTTATCTCATAAATTGAGTGTTTAGTGTTTCATCAAATAGTTACTTAGGAAATCATTCTCTAAGACTTCAACAAACCACTTGGGGAGACACCTGTTGA
>NW_016839875.1:0-2252 GCF_001698545.2 Rhinopithecus bieti
CTTTCTCACTGTAAGCCTCAAACCCTGCAGAGTATCCCTTCATAGATTAAACAAAAACTGTGTTATGATACTGCTCAATGAAAAGAGAAGCTTAACTGTGTGAGTGGAATTCACGTGACACATAGCAGTTTCACAGAAAGCTTCCTTCTGGTTTCTCTCTGAGGTTATTTCTTTTTCAGGATATTCTAAAGAGCGTTTCCAAATGTCCTTTCTTAGATTCCACAGAAACAGTGATTTCAAACTTCTCAATCTAAAGAATGTTTTAACTCCATGAGATGAATACAAACATCACAAAAGAGTTGTGCAGAAAGCTTCCCTCCGATTTTCTATTTAAGAGATTTCCTTGCCTCACACAGGCCTCTGGTTGCCAGTTACTATCCCTTCGCAGAAACCTGAACGTTCGACATTCAAACTCGGAAATATAGAGTAAGATTTAACCCTGTGAAAAGAACGGACATGTCAGAGAGCAGTTTCTTCGAGTGCTTCCTTCTGTTTTTTATTGGACAACATTTCACTTTTTGCCATAGTTTTCAATGTGCTCTGAATATCACTGTTTTGGTTTTACAGGAACAGTGCTTAAACTGTGCCTTATGAGAAGAAAGTTATAACTCCCTGAGTGGAATGTAAACATCACCAAGTAGTTTCTCAGAAAGCTACTTTCCAGTTTTTATCTGGCTATGTTACCTATTTCACCATAGGCCCAAAGGTGATCCCAAATATCCCTTCGCGGACCAATCCACGAGGGAGTTTCCAAGCTTTGCAATGTAAAGAAAGCTTCATCTATCAGAGATGAATAAACATAGCAAAAAGGAGATTCACAGAAAGCTTCTTTCCAGTTTTATCTGAAGATATTTCCTTTTCCAATTGTCCTGAATGTGCTCCCTAAGGTCCCTTCGTGGATGCGTCCATGAGAATTTCCAAGCTGCGTAATACAAAGAAAGCTTTATCTATGCTTGATGATTACAGAGATCACAGTGTAATTTCCTAGAAAGCATCCTTCCAGTTTTTGTCTGAGGGTATTTCCCTTTCCACCTTCAGCATCAACATGCTCCCGAATATCACTTGGTACCTGTTTATCCCAAAGGGTTTCGCCGACACTGTATGAGAAGAGAGGTATAACATGGTGACTGGAATGCACATGTCACAAAGCAGTTCCTCCGAAAGCTTCTCTCCAGTTTCGCTGTGAACATATTTCCTTTTTCACCATAAGCCTCAAAGTGCTCCCTAATATCCCATCACACACTAAACACACACAGGGTTAGAAAACTGCTCAATGAAAACAGGCTTAACTGAACGAGAGGAATTAAGATGACACAGAGCAGTTTCACAGAAAGCTTCTTAATGGATTTTTCCTGAGGATATTTCTTTCTCCATAATCTAAGGATCATTTCCGAATGTCCTTCCTCAGATTACACAAACAAAGTGATTTCAAGCTGCTCAATCCAAAGAATGGTTTGACTCTATGAGATGAATACACACATCACAAAGCAGTTGCTCAGAACGTTTCTCTGCAGGATTCATCGGAAGACATTTCCTCCTCATCACAAGCCTCTGAAACTCACTAAATATCCTTTCCCAGATACTTCAAAGACAGAGTTTCGACACTGGGCACCATAGGGTAAGCATTAACTCTGTGAAATGAACGCACATATAAGAGAGCAGATTCTTGGAACGCTTCTTCCTCGATTTTCTTTCAGTATATTTCACTATTCGCCATAGTCTTCAATGCGTTCCAAAATATCACTTTTTCAGTTTCACAGGAACAGTATTCAAACACTGCCTTGTGAGAAAAGAGGTATAACTCCCTGAGTGGAATGCATACATCACAAGTTAGCTTCACAGAAAACTTCTCTCCAGTTTTATGTGAAGATATATCCTCTTTCACCTTGGGCCTCAATGTGCTCCCGAATGGCCCTTCGCGGATCTGTGCATGACGGAGATTCCAAACTGTGTAATATAATTAATGTTTTAACCATACAAAACGAATGAATATATCTAACACAAAGCAGTTTCAAAGAAATGTTCTTTCCAGTTTTTGTCTGAGGATATTTCCTTTTTCACCATAGTCGTCTCCTGAATATCTCTTGGTAGGTTTTTCTCCAAAAGGGATTCCAGAGTCCTCTAGGAGAAGAAAGGTATATTTCTGTGAGGGGAAGGCACTCATCACAAAGCAGCTCCTCAGAAAGCTTCTCTCCAGTTTCTATCTGAAGAAGTTTCCTTTCTCAATGTAAGCCTCAAAGCCTTCCAGAATA
>NW_016839876.1:0-1450 GCF_001698545.2 Rhinopithecus bieti
AAGAGCTCACTGTGATTAAGATTGGATCAAATAATAGTAAAACATAAGCAAATTTTATCTGAATTCTGTCATGAATATGCATGCTACGATAACATTAAAAAAGCATGACAGCCTATTCCAAACGGTAAGAACAGTTTTGTGCAAACAGTGGGTCTTTGGGTGTTTGAACTCCCACCACCTAAGAGCAAACTCGATATGCATGCTAATGGCCTACAATTATGAAAATAAAAAAGAAAAATGCTAAAGGATGCCAGAGTGAACCTCAGTGAAGGCCACAGAGACCCACGCTCTTTTAAATTTTTACAAATAAACTATAAATTAGAAGCACAAATAATCATGAGTGGCTCTAACATTCAAATGAAGTAAATGGATTGTGTAGGAGATTAACTCCATAACTTTGTTTCTTTTTCAAAAATTTCTTGACCAGCTCTTTGATGATGGTGATGTTTATCTCCTTCTTCTCCGCAGCCAAGCCCAGCAAAAGAATGGCACAGAGCGGTTGCTGCCCAAGCCTGGGTGCTCCTGCACGATGGGCTGTGCAGTAGGGTTGTCGTTGGGAGAACCCTCCTTGGACTCTCCTTGCGCAGGCTCGGCGCTGTCGGTGAGGCTCACCTCACAAAGATCTTTGGAGAGAGGGAGGTGGGGATCTGAGCACAGTGCGAGCGCCCCCTGCTCCTGCCTGCCCGCCCTGCATGAGGGCTCTACTCACCACCATGCTGGTCGGCAGCCCCAAGCTCCTGGGGGGGTGGGGCTCCTGGACTGGGCTCATGAGCAGGGTTCTGGGCAGCGGCCAGGAATTTGCTGTGCTTGTTGTTGTGGGCAGCACAAGCCACAGCCGCATCTCCTGCAGCGCCAGCAGCTTCACCTGGAGAGAGGCGTGCTCAGGTGTCACCCTGCTGCCGGCGCCCACCCTCACGCCCACCCCCACCCCCACAGAGATGTTGCACACCCTACCTTCATCTCCTCCCTGTGCTGGACCAGCCTGATGATGTCCTCCTCACATTGCTGCATCTTCGGCACTGCCCCCTGCCTCTATTATGAGGTGACGGACATTCCTGCAGAAGGACAGGGCTCAGACGCTGGGGCCCCTCCGAAGGCCCTGCAGCTCCCCCTGCCGTGTGCTGGCCTCCCACTCACTGATGGCATCTCTCCCTCCAGTAACGGATGAATCGAAGTTCCTGTTTCTTCACCAGCTCACTCAGGACCGCCGTCTTCTCCCGATGGTCCATAATGCAACTCTGGAGCCAAAATAATGGCAGCAACCTGCCCTCAGGTAGCATTTTCAAGTCATGGCGAAGCTGGAGGTGAGTCCTGGCATGGGCCAGCTTCCCTATGACTTCCTCAGGGCCCGGTGGGTCTCCCCACTCACAGACTCACCCCCAGTCCCTGGGGCTGGGACCGCTGCCTCTGGCTCCTTCTGGGCCGAGGCCACCCAGTGAGCCAGGCGCTG
>NW_016839877.1:0-283 GCF_001698545.2 Rhinopithecus bieti
AACTGGATGCTTCTTAGTGCAATGAAGCTTAGGGTGACAACGGAAATATCCTCAGATGAAAACTAGAAAGAAGATTTCTTAGAAACTTCTGGATGACGTGTGAATTCATCTCACAGAGTTACACTTATGTTTCCTGGAACAGTCCACTAACACTGTCTTTGAGGAACATGAGAAGGGCTACTTTGGATCGCATTGAGGCCTACGCTGATAAAGGAAATATCATCGGTTCAAAACGTGAAAGAAGCTTTATGAGAGACTCCTTTGTGATCTGTGAATTCATCTC
>NW_016839878.1:0-694 GCF_001698545.2 Rhinopithecus bieti
GTTTCATGGTGCCGGCTGCTCCCTGGGCCAGGAGAGCTCTTAGTAGCTCTGTCATCCCTCCTGGGTGACCCTGGCTTCTACTCCAGGGAAGCCCCCATCCCTTTCATTCACTCCATCTCCGCTGGGACCCTGTGGCTCCCATAGGCTTACTTGGCTCCATATCGATCCCTGAAGAAGATGTGATTCCTTAATGTCCCGCTCACGTCCAGGTCGATCTGGTGGATGTGTTCAGATGACCTCTTGCCCTTCTCCTTCATGACCTGTAGGGCAGGGCCAAGAGGAGGAAGCAACCTCAGAACAGATGGAAGACTCCCTGCCCCAAATGGCAGTCAGCCCACACTCAGCACTTCAGGAAGGAAGGGAAGCAGGAAGGTTTCCTTGTGCAGAAAGCTGCTTTTTGGCTTGTTACTGAAGCCGGGGAGGGTCACCAGAGCCGAGTTTGTCTGTGGTGACTATGTCACCGTCCGTGCCCAGGATGTGCATCTGACCATCCCACCCAACCCCAGGCTGGGCTTGATGCTCCCTCCAGCTGGAGGCCTGGGCCCCTGACACGGCCTGTCCTGTTTGTTGTGCTCTGGCTGAGCGTACCTTGTATGTTCTGGGGTTTTTCGACTTGACTTCCTGTATGTTAAGGAGGACTGACCACACTTGGCCCCGGATATTCATGGGAATGCCCTTATATACTCGATCTATC
>NW_016839879.1:0-2070 GCF_001698545.2 Rhinopithecus bieti
GATTCCATTACAGATCCTATTACAGTTCCAGGAACAAAAAAGCAGTTGATTTATTCAATAAATTTTTAGTGCTACTAAAATGTTTAGAAATCATTCATGACCTCAAGGTGCTTACAATTTAGTAATAGAGATCCAAATGGGAAAAAAGATTTTTGGACATGACTTGATCAGTTTTATCTTCTAAAAAATTCAGAGGGAATGAGGAGAAATAGAAGATGGAAATAGAAGAAGGAAAGCATTAAAAAGGTACTCTAGTTATCTGTTGCTGCATAACATACTATCCAAAGCTTAGTGTCTTAAGTCACATCAATCATTTATTTTGTTCCTCAATCTGCAGGTCAGGCAGGGCTTGGCAAGGGCAGCTAATCTCTGTTCCGCACAGCATCACTCAATTGGGTGCATGAGTATCCATGCTCAAGATTTGTTCAAAAGCTTGAAAAGTGGTGATGGCCATTGGCCTGGAGCTCAGCTGGGCTGTAGCCTGGGGGCCTAGATTTTTCTCCACGTGGATCTCTCCATGAGCTTGCTTGGGTTTCCTTGTGGTATGGCGGCTGGATTCTAAGTGCAAGCCCTCAAGGGAATGAGAGAAATGCTGTGCCAGCTTTTGTGACCTAGTCGCAGAAATCACATAGCCTCACTTTTGCTATAGTCACAATCCTGTCTAGATTCAGAGGGAAGGCACTTAGTCCTCACCTGTTGATGGGAGGAATGTCACATTGTGAGAAGAGCATGTGGAATTAAAGAGATTTTGAGGGCCCCCTTTCTTTGGAAAAATGCAATCTTTTGTAAATTATCATGCAGCTATAACTCAAATTCTTCTCACATGCAAAATATATTTGTGCTCTCCCCCAAGACCCTCAAATCTAAACATCTGCTTGAAACATAGTATCATATAAGGTCCAAATGAAGTTTAGACTCCTCAAATGCAGTAATTTGGGTACAGCTCCTTAATCTGAGGAAGTGAAGTAAAGAAACAAGTTATCTGCTCCCTCGCCCCACATACCCAACTTTCAATGGCACAACAGGCAAAGGTAAATTGCTGTAGACCCACTTACTGAAAACGGGGAAAACAGGAGGCACACAGCGATCACTGGCCCTTAGCAGTCATGAAATGCAAGAAGTTCATGTTGCCAGTTTCTTCATTTGGGTGTAACCCTACTGCTGGGAATTGTCATTTTTCAGCTCTTGGTTCCATGCTCAGTGACTGGCTCTTTACTTTTGAGTCAGCCTTTGTTTTCCATTAAAAAACAACAACAATAACTAAAAAATGACCTTTGCAACCAAATAGCCTAATCAGCCTTTTTACTGCCCATAGAATGCTGTGTATCCAAAGTCCACTTTTAATTTTGTAGTGTTCCTATCAGTTTTACTCCAAATTGGTGTTTCTTATAGCAAAACAATTCTGTCAAATAGTTTGTGGGTTTTCTATGAATCCAAACCACAGATATTCTCAAGGTAAGCGCTTCTTTACTTTCAGCTCCCTATGAGGTGTCTTAATCCTGGGTGGTGGGGGTGCGTGCCCAAGATGGCGGAATAGGAACAGCTCCAGCCTCCAGCTTCCAGTGTGAGTGACACAGAAGATGGGTGATTTCTGCATTTTCAACTGAGGTGCAGACCAACACCTCACACCTCACATGGCAGAGTACACCCCTGAGACGAAGCTTCCAGAGCAAGAATCAGACAGCAACACTTGCTATTCAGCAATATTCTATCTTCTGCAGCCTCCGCTGCTGATACCCAGGCAAACAGGGTCTGGAGTGGACCTCAAGCAAACTCCAACAGACCTGCAGCTGAGGGTCCTGACTGTTAGAAGGAAAACTAACAAACAGAAAGGGCACCCACACCAAAACCCCATCAGTACGTCACCATCATCAAAGACCAAAGTCAGATAAAACCCACAAAGATGGGGAAAAAGCAGTGCAGAAAAGCTGGAAATTCAAAAAATCAGAGCGCATCTCCCCCTCCAAAGGAACGCAGCTCATTGCCAGCAATGGAACAAAGCTGGATGGAGAATGACTTTGACGAATTGAGAGAAGAAGGCTTCAGTCAATCAAACTTCTCAGAGCTAAA
>NW_016839880.1:0-3885 GCF_001698545.2 Rhinopithecus bieti
ACAGATACCCAGAGATATAATTATAGCTTTAATGTGTTTTCATTTGGGGAATAGCTGTTACATATTTACTTATTTTTCTGGCCGTTCTATCCTTTTCATCTCCCTGCTTATCAGTTTTTGGATGACCTAGCAGGTATACTTAATGAGTTTTTTTAAAAAACCATTTAAAAATAAATCCTTGACCTTTTGAAATTTTACATCTCTAATGTGACTCTTGAACTGTTTGAAAGTACCGGTTTCATCTATCAGGATGAAACATCTGTAGTAAAATGTATAATTGCATTTTAATTTATGAGAATGGGAAAATTGTGTCTTGGGGCAGAATTTTTACACAGAAGTTGTAATGTGAGTGTAAGCTTTTCAAAGGTTTGAATTTCAGGTAGACTACTTTTAATTTGTGAGTTTTTTGAAAAAAACAGTTGCTTCTTACTTTTAAGAAAAAGGATCTCCTTGAACACAATCCAAACAGAGACCTTCAAAAACTTGTTTTTCTTATCCTCCAAATATACAAGAAGTTGGTGGTGGTGGTGGTGGTAAGGGGGGAATCCTGAATGAAAATTATTTTCTTAAAGGCCTAAAAGGAGGCTGGGCGCAGTGCCTGACGCGTGTAATCCCAGCACTTTGGGAGGCCGAGGTGGGCGGATCATGAAGTCAGGAGATCAAGACCATCCTGGCTAAAACGGTGAAACCCTGTCTCTACTAAAAAATACAACAATTAGCTGGGCGTGTTGGTGGGCGCCTGTAGTCCCAGCTGCTCTGGAGGCTGAGGCAGGAGAATAGTGTGAACCCAGGAGGCGGAGCCTGCGGTGAGCAGAGATCTTGCCACTGCACTCCAGCCTGGGTGACAGAGCGAGACACCATCTCAAAAACAAACAAACAAAAAGGCCTAAAAGGATGTGTTAAGAATTTATTTTTGTTTGTTCCATAGGTATTTATTGAGCATGTATTTGAGCCAGTTCTATGTTTGTGTGGGCTATGTTACCATGTTCAGTTTTAAATTATCAACGTGATTTTTAATTATTTCTTTTCTTTTCTGGCCCTACTACCTTCCTTCTCTCATTATATTCTCTCTTTAAATGATGTCATCAATTCCCAGGACCCTAGTACCCCCTGGATGCAGATGACTCTTTCTATTACGTCTCCCCACCTTTTCTCTGGTTCCAGACTTGCCGTTTCAGCTACCACCTTCCTGTCCCAGTGATCTCAAACTTCACAGGTTCAGAACTGATCTCTCAATCTCCCTCTCAAGCTTCGAAATTTGTATTCCTCATTCCTGACCGACCCTTCCTTACTCTCCCCTTCAGCCTTATGTCTCACTGTTAGTTAGTATTGTCTATTCATTGTTCAGGCTGGACACCTGAAAGTTATCTGTAATTCTTCTCATTTCCTCACTCCACATGCAACCCATCTGTATGGCTTTTTAGCCTGGCCTCTAGAATATCTCAAACCCTTCCTTCTCTCCATCTTCCTAATCTGCCTACCCCCCTCTCTCACATGGATGATTCCCCTGTCTCCTAGTTGGTCTCCCAGCTTCCACTGTTGCTTTCTTCTAGCACATTTTCCTCACGCAGCCAGAGTGATCCTACTAAAGAGAAAACCGAGGCATGCCACCCCCCTGCTTGGTGGCTTCCACTGCACTTGGACTCGCATCCACACTTACTCTGACGTGCTTCCTCTCCAGGCTCCCCTCCTTGTTTGCCATGCTTGTCAGGTTGAACACCTTCAGTTCCTCAAACATGCCATGTTATCCTCTTCTGTACAGGCTCTTCCCTCCACTTGTCTCCTTAGAAAGAGTCTAAAACATCCAGTCTCAGCTAAAACATCTCCCCCTCAGAGGGGGCTTCCTTGATCACTACTTCTATAGTAGCTTCCTCCCCATTGTCCTCTATCTCAGTACATGTGCATTTATTGCTTGACACTTCACTAAAATTCATAGTGTGTTCGGAGTTGGTTCCTTCCAGTGGGTTCGTGGTCTTGCTGACTTCAAGAAAGGAGCTGTGGACCTTCGTGGTGAGTGTTACAGCTCTTAAAGATGGCATGGACCCAAAGAGTGAGTAGCAGCAATTTATTGTAAAAAACCAAAGCTTCCACAACCTAGAAGGGAGTCTGAACGAGCAGGTTGCTGCTACTGGCTGGGGTGGCCAGCTTTTATTCCCTTATTTGTCCCCGCCCATGTCCTGCTGATTGGTCCATTTTACAGGGTGCTGATTGGTCCATTTTACAAACCGCTAACTAGCTACAGAGCACTGATTGGTGCATTTTTACAGAGTGCCGATTGGTGCGTTTTACAATCCTAGCTACAGAGTGCTGATTGGTGCATATTACAATCCTCTTGTAAGACAAAAAAAGCTCTCCAAGTCCCCTCTTGAACCAGGAAGTCCAGCTGGCTTCACCCCTCAATAAAACTTCATTTATATGTTTCCTTCTTTTGTTTTCTTTATTGCCTACTCCCCCAATAGAGACTACAAGATCTAGGAGGGCAGGGACAGCCTTGTCCTGTTTATGGTACAGTGCTAGCACCAAGTGCTCTGCCCAGAGTCCAGTAGGTGTAGGGCCTGAGAACATTTTGAATAATTATTTTAATAGCTACTTTTTTTGAGAATTCCTATGGACCAGGTCCACTGCTATGTGTGTTCACACATTATCTCTAAATCTTTGGGAGAACCCAGTATGGTGATGTTGGTGATTATATTACTACTTCTATTTTATTTTATTTTATTTATTTTTATTTTATTTTGAGACGGAGTCTAGCTCTGTCGCCCAGGCTGGAGTGCAGTGGCCGGATCTCAGCTCACTGCAAGCTCCGCCTCCCGGGTTTACGCCATTCTCCTGCCTCAGCCTCGCCAGTAGCTGGGACTACAGGCACCCGCCACCTCGCCTGGCTAGTTTTTTGTATTTTTTTTAGTAGAGACGGGGTTTCACCGTGTTCGCCAGGATGGTCTCGATCTGCTGACCTCGTGATCCGCCCGTCTCGGCCTCCCAAAGTGCTGGGATTACAGGCTTGAGCCACTGCGCCGGGCACTACTTATATTTTCTTATTTGAGAAAATTGAACTTAGAGAATTTGAGTAATGTTTAAAGTTACATAGCTAAGAATATGGTGGAACTACGATTTTAATCTATGTAATGTGACTTTAGAACCTTCCCTCTTATTCATTACTGCCTTCTGATATGAATGCAGGGATGAATGAATATGAAATACGTTGTATTATTAATCCCTGATGGTTTCTCTTGTCTTTCTAAGCATATATGAGAGCATTAAAAATAAGAACCCTTGGGTTAGGATGTTATATTCTCCTGGGAAGCTTCTGTAACCACTATGCCAAAGCATATAGATTAGTTTGCTTTCAGGCTCTGTGTTTTAATTTTACCTTTGCCACTTTCTAGCTGTAAGCCTTTGGGAAAATTACATGTCTCAGTCTGTTTTTTCAGCCGTAAATGGGGAAAAATAATAGTTCTTTTTTTTTTTTTTTTTTTTTGAGAAGGAGTCTCGCTCTGTCACCCAGGCTGGAGTGCAGTGGCCAGATCTCAGCTCACTGCAAACTCCACCTCCCGGGTTTACGCCATTCTCCTGCCTCAGCCTCCCGAGTAGCTGGGACTACAGGCGCCCGCCACCTCGCCCGGCTAGTTTTTTGTATTTTTTTAGTAGAGACGGGGTTTCACCGTGTTAGCCAGGATGGTCTCGATCTCCTGACCTCGTGATCCGCCCGCCTCGGCCTCCCAAAGTGCTGGGATTACAGGCTTGAACCACCGTGCCCGGCCAATAGTTCTTATCTCATAGGATCTTTGAGGAGCAGAATTATACACAAAATCTGTCAATGTTAGCTATTACTATTATAAGGAGAAAAAATCCTCAAGAAAAGACTTGTAAACTCATCAAGAATTT
>NW_016839881.1:0-1448 GCF_001698545.2 Rhinopithecus bieti
ATGCAGGGGTCAATAATGTTTTGTAGTTGAAGTACAACGATGGTTTTTCATATCATTAGTCATGGTTGGAGTCCATGTGGAAACGATGTCATATATTTTATTTTTATTAAGTGTACTATTGGTTATGGGGTTTGTGGGGTTTTCTTCTAAGCCCTCTCCTATTTATGGGGGTTTAGCATTGATTGTTAGTGGTGTGGTTGGCTGTGTAATTATTTTAAATTATGGGGGTACTTACATGGGTTTAATAATGTTTTAATTTATTTGGGAGGTATAATGGTTGTTTTTGGTTATACTACTGCAATAGCTATTGAAGAATATCCTGAAGCATGGGTTTCAGGGTTTGAGGTTTTGGGTAGCCTTTTGGTGGGATTGGCAATGGAGATAGGGTTGGTTTTATGAGTTTTAGATTATGATGAGTTGATGGTGGTGGTTAATTTAAATAACATAGGGAGTTGGGTGATTTTTGAGGGAGAGTGGCCAGAGTTAATTCGCGAGGATTCTATTGGTGCGGGTGCTTTATATGATTATGGGCGTTGGTTAGTAGTGGTTGTTGGTTGGACATTATTTGTTGGTGTATATGTTGTCATTGAAATTACTTGAGGTAATAGGTTATGGTATGCTATTAAAAGTGGAATTAGAATGAGAGGAATAAGGAAAGAAAGGAAATAAAGTTTAATTATGCCTTTTTGGGTGGTTGTGGTGATGGAAGTAATAATATGGGTGTGTGAAATTGTTTTGGGTGTTGATTTTTCTAGTCAGATTGAGTCTAGTAAGAGAAAGGCCAGGTTTTGAGTTATGATTAGGTTTTGGTAGGGAATTATTCGGTGAATTGTAGTGGGAAAATACCCTAATATGTTAGAGAATTTGAACATGTGTGATGGGATATTTATTTTGAGATTGTTGGTTATAAGAGTTAGATCTAGGGCTATTAGGAAACCTAGGGTGGTTACGCATAGGGCTAGGAGTTTTAGGTAATAAGGTATTGTTAGTTGGGAAAGTGTGGTGGGGGAGATATTATTGGTAATAAGAAATCCTGCGAGTAAACTGCCTATTGTTAGGCGTTTTATTGGGTTTAGTAGAGCTGGGTTATTTTCATTAATGTAAATTGAGGTTGAAAAGCGAGGTTGTCCTGTTAGTGTGAGAATAATAGTCCGAGTGCTGTAGGCGCTTGTTAGGGAAGTGGTGATGAGAGTGATAGATAGGGCTCAGGCGTTGGTATTCGACGTGTTTCCGGTTTCGATGATAAGATCTTTGGAGTAGAAACCTGTAAGAAATGGTATGCCTGTAAGTGTTAAATTACCAATAGTCAGGGAAGTTGAGGTAAGGGGTATTGTTTTAAATAGCCCTCCTATTTTCCGAATGTCTTGTATGTTATTTAAGTTGTGAATAATAGATCCGGAGCAAATGAATAATATGGCTTTGAAGAAGGCATGGGTGCAGATGTGTAG
>NW_016839882.1:0-284 GCF_001698545.2 Rhinopithecus bieti
ATACAGATATGAAATATAGACATAATAGATATAATAAGTATAGATATGAAATTTAGACATAATAGATATGACAGATATATGTATAAGATGTAGACAAAATAGATAAAATGGATATAGGTATAAAATATAGACTTAATAGATATAATAGATAGAGGTATAAAATATAGACATAATAGATATAATAGATATAGATATACAATATAGACATAATAGATATAGGTACAAAATATAGAAATAATAGATATAATAGATATAGGTAATAAATATAGACATCATAGATATAG
>NW_016839883.1:0-692 GCF_001698545.2 Rhinopithecus bieti
ATGGTGAAACTACAAATAAAAAATACAAACTAAAAACTAAAAATACAAAAATTTAGCTGGGTGTGGTGGCGGGTGCCTGTAATCCCAGCTTCTCAGGAGGCTGAGGCAGGAGAATCCCTTGAACCCGGGTGGTGGAGGTTGAAGCGAGCCGAGATCATGCCACTACACTCCAGCCTGGACAACAGAGGGAGACTGTATCTCAAAAAAAAAAAAAAAGAAGGAACTAAAAGGTGGATGGGAGAATAGACAGAAAAGGATAAGAACTGAGGAAACAGGAAGGACCATGGTCCAGGACTGAGAAGGTCAAATGGGGAGAGATTTTATGGGCTTATATAAGGAATCAGAAATGGGGAAAATGGCAGAAGTAAGATGCAAAATCTGAGGTTAGGACTAAAAGAATAAAATTTGGATATAAGTTGAAGATGGCAGAAGATGAGGCTGGGTGGACCAAAATAAATGTACAAAGTCTCCCATGGATGATGGCCTTATGTCTCATAGCCTAGCAGATAGGTATTTTAGAAAACAAGATTCAGGACTCATCAACAGGTTTGGGTTACCTTATACACACATGATCACAGTTGGGAAAGTGAGTACAAAACATAGGGGAAATCTACCAGGGGAATGGCAAGGGCTCACAGTTCTCCAAGGTGCAGCTGATAACCTGGGGCCCAGCCAAGTGAACTGCAGCAGCA
>NW_016839884.1:0-1088 GCF_001698545.2 Rhinopithecus bieti
AAGAAGGAAGAGGAGGAGCAAAAGAAATGTAGGCAAGGCTTTAGCTATGCCATGAAGTTTTAATTTCTTTTTCTTAAGTGTGCTGGCTGAACAAAATGTGGCAGAATGCGAATATCTGCTTCCTCTCAGCAATGGGTGTCTGTGTATGTTTTATAAGTCCTATCATTACATTCAATTAAAAAATGGAAAGCCATTCACCATTCATGTCAGTTTCTTGTGTTGTTGGTAAATTATTGTGGGATTCTTTTTCCCTCTGATTCTTCAAAGATTGGCTTTATATTGCTTGTATCTGCACCTGTTGATTGCAGTTACATTTATCCCTCCCCTCCCTTAGTTTCTCCACACACTCTGCACTTTTTGAATTGGGTTGTTTCAGTTTAAGGAAGGCCATATTTGAAGATGAAAACTAAGCATATTTGAGGATGCTTGAATGAAAAAAAAAATTATCCCTTCAAGCATTCACCAAAATAACGCACAGCTTCGATTCTTTTATTTTTCACATGTTCTAGATAACAGATGGCACTTTAGGGCTATTAACAGTATGTGTGAGAAAAAAGTCAGGACTCTATGTAGTGATTCTCTTAAATACTCCCATTGTTGAGTGGACAAGTTAAGTCATTATAGTTGTGAAGGGAATAAAAGAGAAGTGGCAGGTTGCTTTTGTTAGAAGTAATCTCCAAAATATGAACTAAGAAAGTAACAGAAAATTTCCTACTTTTACAAAATTAAACAATTTGAAAGCTCAAGTTAATTGTTCTTAATAAAACAAAATGCTAAGACATAAAATAAAAATCTTTTCTGTCTAAAAAGAGAACCAAGACATTTCAGCAAACCAGTGCAAATTCTTTCAAACTGTCTACATCTACCTATTCGGTACCTTATAATGGAATTGATGTTACTGGCAAGAGCTCTAAGATCATAAAATATCTTAAATACTTTCTGAATCATGAAAGAAAAAGTTATATCATTTTCAAATCATCTTAGTATTAAGAGATATTCTATTTGTTTTAAAATAGCAGCCTGTATAATGTCTAAGAAGTTCACAGACTTCAAGCTAGCTGAGTTCCAAAAGTTTGTTGAGCCACTGA
>NW_016839885.1:0-2065 GCF_001698545.2 Rhinopithecus bieti
AGGCCCTGAGGTGTCCAGTGCCCAGCAGGGTGACAGCATCTGGGTCAACTGACCCAAGGGCCCAGGGCCTGGCTTAGATCCCAGCTTGAGGAACTACCTTGTGAGGGCCTCGAGCAAGTCCCTTAGCTTCCCTCAACGAACCTCCTCTAAAACATGTTAGCAGGGCCTCTGAGGCCTGCTGACAAGGGCCAGCTCAAGATCAAGGGCGGGGCCCGACAGACCTCAAACTTCAAGTTTGCAGGCGCTTAATGAACACTCACAAGCTCTCCAACCCCATGCTAGCTCTACCCGTTTTAAAGCAGATTCTGGGTTGGACTCACGTCATCCATGGAGAGGCAGGGAAGTGCACAGAAGTCACGCAGACCTGGGGTTAGGCCTGGGCTGTGTGTTCTTGCTGTGACTTGAGCCAGACCAGCGCCTCTGCGTGCCTCTCAGGAAGGCGGGCAGTGCCAGTGCAATCTGACTTAGCAGGAGGCAGGCACCGAGGAGCACTCACTTTGTCAGGGTTCTTTCTCCTTCTTTCCAACAAACCTGTGAGCTGACCATTCTTATGAACACCCCTTTTTTGCAGATGGGAAGACTGAGACCGGAAGGGGAAAGTAATTCACTGGAGGTCCCCCAGCAAATGAGTGGCCTGGATTCTGACCCAGGGTCCTTTGTGGCATTAGCACAGCCAGGACAGAGCACCTAGAGACTCTATGATAAATATTTGTTGAGCACCAATTGGAGGCAGGGCCTCATGCCTATCAGTCAGGGCCATGGGAATGGCCTAGAGGGCTTGAGTGGAGTGGAGACAGATGCCACCGTGTTTTGGCCCCAGTTGGCTTAGATTCTGCTACTGGGGTCCCAGGAGGGCTCCAGAGTCAGACAGGAGGTCCCCGCCAAACTGAGTACCTCCAGGGTCCCCCTGTCACCCCAGGTCCAACCCAAGGGAGCGTTCACTGGGAGGCCTTTGTGACCCTCTAGGCCCTAGCACCCAAGCCTCTGTTCCATGTTCTGCCATGCACGGCATGCATGGCACCATCACTCGGGAATGACTCGGGCAGGGGATTCTTATCCAGGGTTTTCTGGACTCATCATCTAAATCCTGCAGAAAGAGAGTCCCCTGAGTCCTTTGCTGATGCGGAGGAGTGGAGAACACTCCACTGACATAGTTTGGGAAGCGAAGGAATTCTCTCCCCACAAGTCCTTGCTGAGGACCTTGGAGATCTGAGCCTGAGCTTCAAGGTACAGATGAAAGTCTAGTTTCCAAAAAAATAGGGCATGTGTGTTCCCCCACCCCACCCCAGGCTTGTCTCATCACCTCAGTGGAGACACCAGCATGCTCTGAAACTCCTCAGCCCCTGCCTGCTACAAGCTGGAGCAGGGCTTCCCCTCCTGGGAAGGGAGGTGCCCATCAACTGAGGAGGTCAACTGGGGCTGGGGAGGGCGCTGCTGCAACAGCAGGCACCCAGCACATCTTTGTAGAAGGAAGGGAAGGTGGGAGGCTCGGCCCCGCCACCTGGGAGGGGTGACATCATGGGACAAGCCCTGCGTGCTTGCTGGAGACCACTGGGAGCTGGGAGGAGGCTGAGTTCTGTTCCATCTCCCAACAGCTGCCACCATCACCCATGCCCCACCCTCACCCATGAGGGAGCCCCAGGAACCCCCAACCCCAAGGCAGAGGCTGAGGAAGCCGGGCGGACGCCCAGCACGCTGTGGAGCCATGCAGGGGAGCTTCAGAAAACACATCCTGACACAGGGGACCTCAAAGAGATCAAAATGCATTTAATGTGGTCTAGTCTCATCGCCTACGTCTTTAGATACTGCTATGTATTGAAAATAACATGAAAATTCTCCAGTTTCACCATTTAAAATAATTTGACATTCTATGACCTCATGCAGGGCAGACACCCGTACAGGGGCCTCCCAACAGTGGCTCCTCCCCACCCCCCAGGACCCTCTGGGCGGGGACCAGGCAGCACAGCATCAGCAGAGGCTCAGGGGGCGGCCACCGTGCTCTGAGCAGCAGGCACAGGCTGCACACAGACACACACTCAAGTACATGGGTTCACATGGGCACACA
>NW_016839886.1:0-1123 GCF_001698545.2 Rhinopithecus bieti
TCATAAATTGATATAATTATAATTAGTAACATGGCTCTAGACCCTTCACCCTCTTGGGTTCAAATATTTTAATAAATTGACTCTAGCTTGTCAGTCTTCCACCTCAGTTGCCTGCTCCAGATGGTTTTTCTTTCCTGTATCACTGTTGTTGTATCTTATGGAATGTCATGTTGGCTGGTTTTCAAGGTGATTTGTATCCTGCCCAATGATGACAAACACAGATATGACAGCATAAAAAGGTACCTCTGTACCAAATGCCCGATTCCAAGCCAATGTATAGTGAAAAAGACCTTAGAAAAAGTCCAGGCAAGAACGATTGTCACCAAGATTGCCCAGCAGATGAATTGCAAGATGGGAGGAGCCCTCTGGAAGGTGGAGACTGATGTACGTTGTATTTCATTGACTTCATTTAACTTATTTTTTTTTTTTTGAGACAGAGTCTCGCTCTGCCCCAGGCTGGAGTGCAGTGGCCGGATCTCAGCTCACTGCAAGCTCCACCTCCCGGGTTCACGCCATTCTCCTGCCTCAGCCTCCCGAGTAGCTGGGACTACAGGCGCCCGCCACCTCGCCCAGCTAATTTTTTTGTATTTTAGTAGAGACGGGGTTTCACTGTGTTAGCCAGGATGGTTTCGATCTCCTGACCTCGTGATTCGCCCGTCTCGGCCTCCCAAAGTGCTGGGATTACAGGCTTGAGCCACCGCGCCTGGCCCATTTAACTTATATCTAATAAAACGTAAGATTCTCTTAATTGTTAATACTTAAATTTGCTCACATTCTAACTCCACTGCCTTTTCAAAAAAAACTTAAGGTACAAAGAACAATGTTCATTGGCATTGATTGTTTCCACGATATCGTAAATCGACAGAAATCAATAGCAGGATTTGTGGCAAGTACCAATGCTGAATTAACGAAGTAAGCAAGCTCTGGTAGATATTGTTTAGTTGGTAGCTGTGGACCAAACAGAAAAGATGAACCTAATTTAATATTTGTTAACTCAAGAGGTTGGGAATTTGACAGATGAGTTATTCTTAGTCATGTGCTCTCCTGATTTTGCTGGCAAAGTTATGTTCCCAGAACATTTTGCACAGTTGGCTGCTCTACATCATTTTCCGTTGCTGCCTAA
>NW_016839887.1:0-534 GCF_001698545.2 Rhinopithecus bieti
CTCAGAACCTAAAGAAGATACTTTTAAGAAGAGATTTAAACATTGTATCATGGGAGAGTGATATTTGGGTAGCTGGGAATGACACTGAGAATTCTGAATCTTGAAATTTCTGAGAACATCTTTGGCTGAAAAAGCAGGCCCATTCCATCACATCTGAGTGAACCAGTCCTCTATATATTGTATACAGTATTTTCAGAAACTGCATTGGCAAAATCTGAAACTAGATATCCTCCAGGACCTCCTCTCCACTTCCCATGTCATTGCCCACAGGCCCAAAATAAGTTGAACTCCATTATGTCTTGAGCCAGAAGTGTTTACAGCTTAGTTCATAAAGGTATAGTCTGTACACTGAAGGCCAAGCCCTCATTAATTCATATAGTAGAATTCAGAAAGGGTTATGTAGTAGTTAATTTGAAGAACATTGAACAAAGTAAGAACTCCGAACTTCGGGTGGTAGAGAGAATCTTGGTTCAAGTCTGTCTGACAATAAGTCTAGTGGAACAGCGGACCTCTCCTGTTTTTTTATTTTTTTTT
>NW_016839888.1:0-1092 GCF_001698545.2 Rhinopithecus bieti
CGTTTTGAACTGATGATATTTACTTTATCAGCGTAGGCCTCATTGCGATCCAAAGAAGTCCTTTTCAGGTTCCTCAAAACAGTGATAATGGACTGCTGCATGAAACATAAGTATAACACTGTGAGATGAATTTACACATCACCAAGATATTTCTAACAAAGCTTCTTTCTAGTTTTCATCTGAGGATATTTTCTTTGTCACCTCAAGCTTCATTGCGTTCACAACTGTCCCATTGCAGATTTCCAGAAAACTGTTTTTGCAAAATGAACACTGAAGAGAAATGTGTAACTCTGTGAGTTGCATTCACACATCAAAATGCAGTTTCTCAGAAGTCTTCTTTCCGGTTTTGATCTGAGGATATTTCCTTTTTCACCATAGCAATCAATGAGCTTCCAAATATCACTTTGCAGAAAACACGATAATAGAGTTAGAAAACTGTTCCAAGATGGGAAGGTTGCAAATCTGTGTGATGAAGTCACACATCAGAAAGCAATCTCTCAGTAAGCTTCCCTCTAGTTACTATCTGAGGGTATTTCCTTTTTCACCGTGGGCCCCTAAGGGCTCCCAAATCTCACTTTGCAGATTCCACGAAAAGAGTGTTAGCAAACTGCTTCCTGAGAACTCAGCTGTAACACTGTCAATAGAATTCACAGATCAGAAAGAAGTTTCTCAGAAAGCTTCTTTCTCGTTTTGAACTGATGATATTTCCTTTATCTGCGTAGGCCTCAATGCGATCCAAAGAAGTCCTTCTCAGGTTCCTCAAAAACAGTGATAATAGACTGCTGCCTGAAACATAAGTGTAACTTTTGAGATGAATTCGCACATCACCACGAAGTTTCTAACAAAGCTTCTCTCTAGTTTTCATCTGAGGATATTTCCGTTGTCACCAAAAGCTTCATTGCGTTCACAAGTATCCCATTGCAGATCTCAAGAAAACTGTGTTAGCAAACAGAACACTGAAGAGAAACGTGTATCTCTGTCAGTTGCATTCACACATCGAAACGCAGTTTCTCAGAAGGCTTCTTTCCACTTTTGATCTGAGGATACTTCCTTTTTCACCATAGCCTTCAATGCATTCCGAAATATCACTTT
>NW_016839889.1:0-2110 GCF_001698545.2 Rhinopithecus bieti
AAGTTGGCCTCAGTTTTCTCACCTATCAAATGAGAGGGTTGGGTATATAATCTTTTTCTAATATTCCTTTTCTCTCTAAAATTCTACGGTTTTTGTAGGAATACATTTACTCAAGGCAAAAGCTCCAATCCATTTAGGATCCAAGGTCAGTAGATGGAGTACAAATATAAGATACTGCATCTTCAATAGTAAAAATTTTTATTCTATAAAGCATAAAGTCATGATAATGATGAAGAAAATTATTGTTTCAGTTGTAGAGCAACTGGAAATAGCTTATTCTCCAATTGATGGTATGGTCATATAGTCAGATTGAGTTAATACTTCCAATTTCCCATTGTTTGAAAATAAGGGAGGTTTCCATTTAAACACTTCACATATCTTCTTTACAATCTATATGATCCTTTATAGGCAATGTCTAGGAGTGAATTGATGATCTTAAGAAATCATAACACCCTTTCCATTAACCCATAGCTGCTGCATCAGTAAGTCAGTGTGAACAAATCTCTTCCATAAACACTACAATGGAAGCTCACCTACAGCAGATTCCAGATGAAGGGATGAATCATACACAGTAGAGAATTATGAAGTCAGCTAAAGAAAATGGATTTTACCTCATTTAACAGTGACTAATATGATGCCTACAGTAAATAAACATGCAATGTTTCATTACTGTGTTAAAAAATTTGACTCAAGGCCAGTGTAGTCCTTTCAAATGTAAAGATAATATAATTATTATTACACGATAAATAACATTGATAGCAGGAAGATAAAATGGAATTTCATAGTTACAGATCTTAGGAAGTTATTCAATGTAAATGTTAAAGATAGCTAAAGAAATGGAAAGAAAACTTACTATATGTACCCCATAGGTTTAGGTGATATAAAATATTTCTAAATTAAATTGAATATTGTTGGTTTATATGAAATTAAAACACGTCATGCATTAGTCAAACCTACTCTGAGTCATCCTTGAATGATTTATTCTGAATGCAAAGAGATGTAAAATGATTTATTTGTGAACCTACACAAAAGAACTTTGTAGGAGTAGAATTCGGTTGATGGAATAGTTTATAAGAAGTGAGTCTTGTAAATTAGAAGTAATTGTAGTTCTTGAAACAGATATACATAATTAGGTATTATTGTATTTTAGGACTGAAGAACAATTGACCTGTGATCGCAGTAAGTAAACATCATACTGAACAGAAGTTACTCAGAAGTTTGAAATTAACTCACAAGTTCTTTCTTCCACTTTGAATTGAAAATAATCTATAGAAGTTCAAAACCTGCCATCAGTGAAATGAAAACCTAGAGGAAGATGCCAATTTTCATTGTCTATCAGTGCACAAATATTTCATGACAAATGAGAATAATGAGTTACGTGGGTGAAATAAATGTGTTTTGAAGTATGAGAGCATAACAATACAAGACGATACATGGTCACAGGTCTACAATTTTATACACATCTTGATACACTGTTCTGGGTGGATACTGAGAAAATGGTAGATAGAAGGCAGAACTAAATTGCAACTCCCACTCAGACAGAGCAGGGTGTGGAGACTTGCATCATGGACTTTTGTTCCAAGAACTACTTCAGGACTATACCAGGAAAGCCAAGAGAATCCATAGACACTCTGAAGAAAGTGGATTGCTCCTACAGGACGTGGGAGACAACAGAAATACTGTGCTGGTATTCACAGCTGACAGACCTGAAGATGGTACACATCAGAGGACTCTGTGCAGACAACCTAGTCCTAGCTGGGTGGCTAGATCCAGAAGAGAAGTAACAGTCACTACCGTTTGGCTCACAGGAAGTCACATCCCTAGGAAAAGAGGAGAGTACTACATCAAGGGAAAACCCCACGAGACAAAAGAATCTGAACAGCATCTTTGAGCCCCAGATCTTCCCTCTGACATAGCCTACCAAATGAGAAAGAACCAGAAAAATAATTCTAGTAATATGAAGAAACAAGGTTCCTTAACATCTCCCCCGCAAATTACACTAGCTCACCAGCAATAGATCCAAACCAAGAAGAAATCCCTGATATACCTGAAAAGAATTCAGAAGGTCAATTATTAAGCTAATCAAGGAGGTACCAGAAAAAGGTGAAGT
>NW_016839890.1:0-3046 GCF_001698545.2 Rhinopithecus bieti
GAAAATCCATTGCATTATTTTTATCTTTTGCTAGGCTCTAGGAAGAGTTAAGATATGGTTTTGACTTCAGAATATAGCTTTAGTCTATATGAAATGATCCAGTCATTTGATCCATTATTATGTATAGCTAGAATCTTAGTATATTCCATATAGAAGATCGTGCGTGTGTGTGGCAATATGTACTTTACAATCATCCCACATTTTTCTCAGAACAAGTTTATGACATTAGCAGGTATAAAAATACTTTTCTTATGATTGAGAAAACAACATAGAATATTCAACTTGTCAAAGGTTATTTCACTTTAACTGGCTGGAGCCAAGGTCTGAAGGCTGGCCTTCTGATTCCCCCGTCTCTCTGATCTCTCCTCTGAGTCAGTTCTCTCTTGCTTCAGGACATTTGAATATGCTATTCCCTATTCTTAAAATACCCTCTCTTACTCCTAATGTCGGGAACCTTATTTTCTTATTTGTAATATCCATCACAGTTGTAACTGCTAACAGCCTCCCTTACAGCATAAACTCGATGAGGGTAAGGCTTCACGCCTAGCTGGTTCATCTCTGTGTCCCAAGTGCCAAACACGAACCTATCACTTATAGGGAATGTAACTAACACCATACTTAGGTGATCATTTTCACCACTCAGACAGGGTCACACCTTCCAGCTGACTGAATCATTGCTAAGCCTCTCATTTTATGAGGCATTTTCTCCAATCCTTTACATCGTACAGAAAAAAGTATAATTGCCCCTCAAACATCCTCATCAATTCTATTTTTACTGAGGGAATCAGCAAAAACTGTAAGGAAAATAGATTTAGTTTATATCCCAAGAGTTGAATGTTGTTACAAACAAGTCTAAAAATTCATTCATAAAATATAGTAAGTCATGTTGTTAAAAATTTGAAGAAATAAAGAAAAAACAACAGTGTTAGTGTTATGAAAAGAGATACATGTGGCTCTGAATGAGAGTCTCAAGGGACAGCACCGTACTTGAATTGTAAAAGTGCTGAAATGCAAACATCTTAAATGGAAGTGACCACTATGTATCCTGGAAAGCTGTTAGATGATTCCAAAAGTGGTTCTTTGACAAAGAAACCAATGTAGAATATAAATAGGAAGAGTTTTATTAATACTACTCATGAACTATGAGCATATATAAAAAAGTAATATTTCTAAATCAATCTATTATTGCATATCTATGCAATTTTAAATTTTTAAAATATGTATGCATAATTAAATTTATATTAGCTATTACAAATAGATATTTGACTATTTAATCTACCCTCAAAATTTATATATTGAAACTACTCCAAAACACATCTTTCTGTATCTTTGCATTCTGAAATAGAAGACTAACTTATAGTCAAGATTGCATTACAATGGGATATGCTAATACTCAAATTCCAAACTTTATACTCAAATTTGTAAGTACACAGCCTTCTCAGAAAACTACTTTAAAATGTAAAATACTCATTGAGGTGAGTCAGTTCTAATTTTTTTAAGTGAACAACAGTATTTTACAATAATTCTTAAAAGTGAATCATATTATTAAATGTTTATGAATGTTTACAAATGACAGCATGTGTGGAAGAAACATGCCTTCACAGCTTTGAACTTCATTAAGAGGTTCTACTCTGGTGACATTTCAGCAGGTCTTAGTCTCTAGTCCAAATAAATTCATTATTCCCATGAATGTGCAATACCAGGAGCCTATGACTACCTTTAAAAAGACTAAAAAAAAGAGATAATGGAGGAAAACACATTCTCTTCATAATGATCTTTCCAAAATACCATTTTGTGATGGTTGCCTTAGACATTATAAACTCTGACAAATTTATTTAGATCATTTCACTTGTGAATCAGTCACTTCAAAATTATACACTATGCTTCTATATAGAAAAATATTACATATGTGGTAACCAATTCTGTAATATAAATAATAGTAACTGTTAAGTCAATATAAAAGTATATAATTAAAATATGGTGATTAATAGAAAAATACAAAGATTTATAGAAACATTTCAAAATTCATTTCATTTAGATCCTTGAATTTATTCCTTCATAAAATATATAAAATATATTATAAAAACTGGAACATAATGGAATAATAGCACCTGTGTGCATTACCGTTTTAACCAAGCAGAAGATTTAATTAACCAATTGTTTCCAATCTGCAAGCTATTTTTAACAGTTCAAAGACAAAGGAAAAATAACAACAAAAAAATTTCTAACAGAATGTTCATGTCTCAGAGGTTTTTCAAAAATAACATTATACATTCTGGAAAACTAATGTGAGATCACTGGGGGAAAAATAAAAAAAATAGAGTTGAAAAAGGAAAGCAAGCACCTCTAAGAGCTAACCATTTTTAATATTTTGGTGATTGGCCAGGCGCCGTGGCTCATGCCTGTAATCCCACCACTTTGGGAGGCCAACGCGGGCAGATCACGAGGTCAGGAGTTAGAGACCAGCCTGGCCAACTGGTGAAACCCCATCTCTACTAAAAATACAAAAATTAGCTGGGCATGGTGGCAGGCGCCTGTGATGCCAGCTACTCAGGAGGCTGAGGCAGGAGAATCACTTGAAATCGGAAGGCAGAGGCTGCAATGAGCCAAGATCACACCACTGCACTCCAGCCTGGGCGACAAGAGCGAAACTGCAACTCAAAAAAAAAAAAAAAAAAAGGTTGGTGATTATCTTTCCAGTCCTCCCCCTAGGCATTTAAAACATGAAATTAGAGTTACTCAATACTACCTAATGAGATCACATTATCAGTGTTAATGTAATATGCATCACTAAACATCATAAACATCTTTCCACGTCTCACAAGTCTAGATTTATTATGCAGCTTGATATAGTAGGAAAAGCATAGCTTTGATGTCAGAATTGAACTCAAATTCTGACTCCGCAAGTTATAGTTTCTATGGTCTCAAGTAATCCTTCAACAGCTGTCAATCACTTCATCTCTCAAATGAGTTTAATAATAACTATGCTACAAGAGAAGTGAGATAAGAGCTCACATATACAGTCATTTATGTCCTAAGTATAGTG
>NW_016839891.1:0-2145 GCF_001698545.2 Rhinopithecus bieti
AGGGTCCATCCAGAAGGGAGGCTCAACTCCAGCACTGAGGCTCTCCCCGCCAGCTTCACAAGAGAGTTGCCACAAGGATGACGGATACCCGGATAACAACCAAGTGGTAATTTGAGTACTTAATAGTCATGATCCCTAAATTATGTAGCTCAGAGGGCTTGTGGTGATAACTCTGTCCAAGACTCTAAAGCATTTCCCCAGTTCTTATTGGACTTGAGCCATGTCTTGAGGAGAGACCCAGCTGTGACACACAGGCACCACATTGTCCTACTTAGTGCCTCCCTTAGTGTTTCAGAACCTGTGACTTGATCAGAAACATGGGCTTTCTATGTCGTTTCCCACTAAGGACCATGTGAAACCTACAGGGAGATGCCTACATAGCTACCTGGATTCTGAGATCACTGAGGCTCTCTTATGTGAGGGATGGCGTTTGGAATCTCTGCAGGCTTCGGTAATTCCAGGCATAGAGGGTGCTGGAACTCCCTTGCATGGTGAATAGTGATCCCTTCACTGGCTGATAAATAGAGGTTGTAGTTCAGGCCTTCAACGTTAGCACCGTATGAGTAAACATCTTGGCTCACTTCGTAGCAAGTGAGCCAGGGCACATTTATTTATGTGGCTTAGTTTCTCCATCTGGTATATGGATTCAATAAACAAGCTCACAGCATATGGGCATGATGAGGTTTGAACTAATGTAAGTAAGGTGTACAGTCTGATTTGTTAAATTAAGAAAAATGGCACTGAGAGTTGTGCTGGGTAAACACAACATTTTTTTCCTAGGGAAACACACATAGACACACATTCACAAGCAAATCATGCAGACTGGCACATAGATCACCCCACCCCACACTAATACACACACTCCCACACAATCTAATGTGAACGCCACCTAATATGAACATGTTCCCAGGAACTGTACATAGATAAAAAGAGTTTGTCACCTGGAAAACCAGTTTCTTTTACTATACCCCACACTCTCATTCCCACCAAGTGTCTTGGATCATGGAGGCTCTCCAGACAAAAGCCAGCAGTTAGGCTCCACATTTCCTACAGAATCTTTTCTCACAGCCAGTGAGTGATTCCAGAATACGTACCACTGAATGTGCTCCCTGAAGTCACCTGTAATTAGAGAAGGAAAACACTCTGAGAATCAGGCTATGCTATGGATGGCTCACACAGGTCTTTTGTTCACTTGGAAACTCTGGGTAACCAAGATGGGAAAGAACGTTCAAGTCAAAAGCCCCAACTGTAGAGTAGAGTTCCCTTAGGAAAGCACAGGAGTTTTCTTGAAGAATGTCTCTGTCTAGATAATTTTTGGGTGGCAATTGCAGAATTCTTATCTAAAGTGGAAAGCTTGGTCCTGAAGAAAACATCCCTTAACATGCAGTGTACTGTCTGACACTGCCAATGTTGTACGTCCTCTGGAATCAGGTGTCAGTTGGTAAGATACACCTCCTCCATTCACAAGGAAACATTAGCTAACATCTATAATGTACTGGATAATTTTCCCATAGCTGATGTCAACTGAAAAATAAGGGAACCAAGAAAACAACATTTACATCTTAGGCAAAGACAGGCTACTTTACTGTGGTAGTAGAGTAGGGCTTCCTTCTCGCCCCTTTCTGGAAGGCTTCTTCGAGTCACCTAGGGGATGTGGAAGGACACATCATGGCTATCAGTTTATGGTGGTGCTACTCATGAATGACTCAGGGACTAGAACTTAGGGATGTGCCTGCTTAACAAGCATGGAATAAGCTCCTCCTGGACTATCCTCTTCATGGACCAAGGAAGGCAAAGAAAGAGCAGAAATGAAATGAGAGTAGAGCCCTTGGCTTTCCAGGTAGTGGCAAATGAAAACAACAAGAAATAATCAAACTCTAAATGAACAAATACTAAAATACATGCTAGGATTCAACCACAGCATCCTGTCACTTCTTCAGACCCTTTAAAAGCCCAGCAGGATAGCCACTACCTTCCTGACTTCTACCAAGTCCCTTTCAACCTCCACAGACCCACATACACTGCTACTGCATTTATCTTGGAGAGTATAGGGTTCTGCCCTTGTTTATGTGTGAACTTTTTTAAAACTAGATTTAATACCATGCACTAGCATTACTTTTATTTATTTATTTATTTATTTATTTA
>NW_016839892.1:0-3882 GCF_001698545.2 Rhinopithecus bieti
GGTCCAGCCTGGGCGACAAAGTCAGACTCCATCTCAAAACAAAAACACAGTTAAGTTTTTTGTTTTGTTTTGTTTTTTAAGATACTGGGTCTGACTACGTTAACCAGGCTGGTCTGGAACTCCTGGCCTGAAGCCATCCTCCCACGTTGATCTCCTACAGCTCTGATTACAGTCGTGAGCCAGCAGACACTCGTCAGGCCTGAGCGGCAGGCGCTGCCCAGAGCTGAGTCTGGGATCGGGAGGACGGAACAGTTTAGACATTCTGAGGTCAGCTCTGCGCAGGTAGGAAGGTGCCTTGGTTTTCAAGGTTCAGATAGAGGACAGAATGTGACATCAGGCTGAGGACGCCACTCCTGTTCCCCTGCTGACTTGGATGTGGTCAGCAGAGAAGTGGGATCCAGTGAGGTCTGGTCCGCTTTTGCCTGGTCTACATCCTTTTTTTTTCTTTTTCAGAAGGAGTCTCGCTTTGTCACCCAGGCTGGAGTGCAATGGCACGATCTTGGCTCAGTGCAGCCTCCACCTCCTGGGTTCAAGCGATTCTCCTGCCTCAGCCTCCCGAGTAGCTGGGACTACAGGTGCCTGCCACCACACCCGCTAATTTTTGTATTTTTAGTAGAGATGGGGTTTCACCATACTGGCCAGGCTGGTCTCGAACTCCTGTCCTTGTGATCTGCCTGCCTCCGCCTCTCAAAGTGCTGGAATTACAGGTGTGAACCACTGTGCCCAGCCAATATCCTCTTTTTCTGACCGTGGCATTCAGTACAGGAGGAAGAGAGGAGAAGGCTGGGTGCCAGCGTGTGCGTCACTCACAGTGTCCTAAGCAAAGCCCCCCCATCCCCCTAACCAGCCTTCCTCCCTGTGACAGGCAGTGGGTCATTTGCATCTTAGTCACAGGTCTGAACCTTCTTGCCTCAGGCTGGGATGTGCCCCTGGGTTCACCCGTGTCTCGGGAGATACTGGGTCCCATCCGCTCCAACGAGGATCTCCTGGCCCCACTGGCCCAGGTGCACAAACCGTCCTGGCAGTTGACCTGTCATCAGCAAGTTATCTGGGGAGGCAAGTGAGCTGAGGTCAAAAGACCCATGGCAAGGGCCCAGCGAACCACAGTCCTCCGCCTTAGGTATCCCAAGGTTACTTTGTCCAGAACACAGACTGACTTCTTCAACTACATGAGACTGGAGCGGTCTGTGGTTGTATACACAACACCAACTACCTGCATCGATGACATCACCATCACCACTGGCGTGGAGCGAGATAGTGGTGAGGGCTTCTGGTGGGATCCTCCCTCAGCGGGGCCGGGGGTGGCTCTGTTTGTTCCCTGTTTGGAAAGCTGTCCCAGGAAAAAGGTTCTCCCAGCATCTCTAAATCCTCACAGGTTCCCATCCACCTACAAAGCTAAAATGCAGGCTGTCTTAGCGGGCACGGGCTCCCGAGATCACTCATGTGGTTGATCTCTCTTGGAGAAGAGAGGTCTGGCCTAAGGTCACATAGCTCAGGGTGGCAGTCCTGTCCCTTCCCCACGGTGCTGCTCTCACTCTAGCTCCCCTTGATACACCTCGTGTTCAAGGAACAGGCAGCTTTGGGGGGCTGGGTGCGGTGGCTCACGCCTGTCATCCCAGCTTTTTGTAAGGAGAACTTGGTAGGAGGATCACTTCAGGCCAAGAGTTCAAGACCAGCCTGGGCAACATAGCGAGACCATCAGCACAAAAAATTAAAAAATTTGCTAGTCATGGTGATGTGTGCTGGTAGTCCCAGCTGTTGAGGCAGGAGCATCAGTTGAGCCTGGGAGGTCAAGGTGCAGTGAGCTGTGACTGCGTCACTGCACTCTGGTCTGGGCAACAGAGGGAGACCCTGTCTTTTAATTTTATTTGTTTTTGAGCTGGAGTCTCACTCTGTAGGAGTCCAGACTGGAGGGCACTGGTGCAATCTTGGGCTCACTGCAACGTCTGCCTGCCAAGTTCAAGTGATTCTCCTGCCTCAGCCTCCTGAGTAGCTGGGATTACAGGCACCTTCCACCACATCCAGCTAACTTTTTAATGTTTTTTAGTAGAGATGGGGTTTCACCATGTTGGCCTGGTTGGTCTTGAACTCCTGACCTCAGATGTTCCACCCGCCTCGGCCTCCCAAAGTGCAGGGATTACAGGTATGAGCCACCGTGCATGGTTGGGCTACCCTTTCTTTAAGAAAAATTTTAAAACAATTTTTTTTAAATATATCTTTTTCCTCTTGTGAGAGGAGGCCTTGCACTGTTGCCCAGGCTGGATGGCAGTGGTGTGATGATTGACAGCTGTTGTGGGGCCGCAGTTGTAAGTTTCAAAGAATTTAGGCTGGGTGTGGCGGCTAATGCCTGTCATCCTAGCACTTTGGGAGGCCACGGTGGCTGGATCGCTTGAGCTCAAAAGTTCAAGACCAGCCTGGGCAACATAGTAAGACCCTGTCTCAAAAAGAATAAATAATTAAAATAAATAAAAAAGAATTTAAATGAGAATCACACAGCAAAGATGATGCAACATAGAGCAATTTATTGTAAAGGGAAAAGTATTTTGCAAGTTAAGTGCAGAATAACCTGGGCACACAAGCTCATGCCTGTAATCCCAGCATTTTGGGAGGCCGAGGCGGGTGGATCACTTGCGCTCAGGAGTTCAAACCAGCCTGGACAGCATTAGCTGGGTGTGGTGGCGTGTGCCTGTAATCCCAGCTACTAGGGAGGCTGAGATGGGAGAACTGCTTGAACCCGGGAGGTGGAGGTTGCAGTGAGCTGACATTGCAACACTCAATTATATAATCCCAGGTACTCGGGAGGCTGAGACAGCCTGGGTGACAGAGCGAGACCCCATCTCAAACAACAGTGAAGTGCAAAATACACGGTTTACCCTGAGAGAGAGAATTCAGGGCAGGCTGCTCGTAAGCATGAGAGAGTGCTGGTTATTATTGGGGTAACTCCCTTTCTAGGAGTCTTCCATGATGAATTCCTAAGGAGCTGGAAGAGGTGTTACTCTAAGCACGTTCTGGGTCATCCTCTGGTTGCACATGGGCTGTAGCTGTACATGCTTGTTCACACATCACACGTCTCAGTGCTGTGGTTGGTACGTCTGAAGGACACGGTCGCTTCCTTGACTACCTACTCTGCCTCAAGATCGTAGCTCACTGCAGCCCCAGTCTCCTGGCTCAAGCAGTCCTCCCACTTCAGCCTCCCAAGTACCTGGGGCTGCTGGGACTGCAGGCACATGCCACCACGCCCAGCTAATTTTTGTTATTTTTAGGGAAGATGTGGTTTCCCTGTGTTCCCCAGGCTGGTCTTGAACTACTGGACTCAAGCAATCCTCCCACCTCAGCCTCTCTGTGTTGGTGTGTTGGGATTACAGGTGTGACCACTGTGCCTGGCTGAAAAAAAAATTTTTTTTTCTTTTTTTTTTTGAGACAAAATCTTGCTCTTGTCACCCAGGATGGAGTGGTGCAGTGGCACGATCTTGGCTCACTGCAACCTCCACCTCCGAGGTGCAAGCTTTTCTCCTGCCTCAGCCTCCCAAGTAGCTGGGATTACAGGCATGTGCCACCACGCCCGGCTAATTGTTGTATTTTTAGTAGAGATGGGGTTTCACCGTGTTGACCAGGCTGGTCTTGAACTCCTGACCTCAGGTGATCCACCCCTCTCGGCCTCCCAAAGTACTGGGATTATAGGCGTGAGCTACCACACCTGGCCCAAAAAAAATGTTTTTTTAAATTAAAAAAAGCGTGCCAGGCGCGGTGACTCATGCCTGTAATCCCAGCACCTTGGGAGGCTGAGGCAGGTGGATCATGTAAGGTCAGGAGTTCGAGACCAGCCTGGCCAACATGGCAAAACCTGTCTCTACTAAAAATACAAAAATTCACCAGGCGTGG
>NW_016839893.1:0-1091 GCF_001698545.2 Rhinopithecus bieti
TCCTCCCTCCCCTCCTCCCCACAATAGGCCCTGGTGTGTGATGTTCCCCTGTCTGTGTGCAAGTGATCTCATTGTTCAGTTCCCACTTATGAGAGAGAACATGTGGTGTTTGGTTTTCTGTTCTTGCAATAGTTTGCTGAGAATGATGGTTTCCAGCTGCATCCCATTTCCACGCAAAGGCCATGAACTCAATCTTTTTTATGGCTGCATAGTATTCCATGGTGTATATGTGCCACATTTTCTAAATCCCATCTGTTACTGATGGACATTTGGGTTGATTCCAAGTCTTTGCTATTGTGAATAGTGCTGCAATAAACATATGTGTGCATGTGTCTTTATAGCAGCATGATTTATAATCCTTTGGGTATATACCCAGTAATGGGATGGCTGGATCAAATGGTATTTCTAGTTCTAGATCCTTGAGGAATCTCCACACTGTTTTCCATAATGGTTGAACTAATTTACATGGAACCAACCCAGATGTTCATAATTGATAGACTGGATTAAGAATATGTGGCACATAGACATCATGGAATACTATGCAGCCATAAAAAAGGATGAGTTCATGTTTTCCACAATGGTTGAACTAGTTTACAGTCCCACCAACAGTGGAAATGTGTTCCTATTTCTCCACATCCTCTCCAGCACCTGTTGTTTCCTGACATTTTAATGACTGCCATTCTAACTGGTGTGAGATGGTATATCATTGTCGTTTTGATTTGCATTTCTCTGATGGTAAGTGATGATGAGCATTTTTTCATGGGTTTGTTGGCTGTGTGAATGTCTTCTTTTGAGAAGTGTTTGTTCATATCCTTTGCCCACTTTTTGATGGGGTTGTTTTTTTCTTGTAAATTTGTTTGAGTTCTTTTAGGTTCTGGATATTAGCCCTTTGTCAGATGAGTAGATTGCAAAAATTTTCTCCCATTCTGTAGGTTGCCTGTTCACTCTGATGGTAGTTTCTTTTCAGAACCTCTTTAGCTTAATTAGATCCTATTTGTCAATTTTGTTTTTTGTTGCCATTGCTTTTGGTGTTTTAGACATGAAATCCTTGCCCATGACTATATCCTGAATGGTAGGTTTTCTTCTAGGGT
>NW_016839894.1:0-1056 GCF_001698545.2 Rhinopithecus bieti
TTGCACTACCCTGTGTACTAGGCGGTGCTGTAGGATTAAGTCTCATGGTGGGCGGCTGAGGATATGGCGCCCTGCCCTGTGGCACTGGAAATGTTCCTGGCTGTCCATACGGATTTTCTGGGGGCTGCCGATACTGCAGTTCGGCTGGCGGCCAGTATTGATAGGCTACTGGTGGCTGGGTCTTATTTTCTACCTGCTGATATTGTGGACACTGTATTTGGATTGGCATTGCCATGACAGAGACTCTATCTTTTTCTATTTGATCTTTTGGAGTTTGTACTTGTTTAACCTGCATTTGAGGTTGTAAAGTTACAGGCATCTCAGCTGCTATAAGAGGAGTTGGCCATCATGGTTTAGACTCTGATGGCTCTGCTAATTCTGGATCTTTTTCTTCTAATTTTAACGTTTCAGGATATATCACCTGTAATTGATTATCGTCAACATTTTGCTTTGAGCGAGCCATTACCGGCCCTGCTACACATTTACAGTGTGAACTTTCCTTTCCTTTCTGGGATTCTATCCCTGCTTCTTTTTCATAATCTACTGCGCAGCGTTTAGGGACATCGGAAACTGAAACGCTATCTTCTTCTGTTTGAAATGGTTCTAAAGCTACTTTTATAATGACCCAATCATTCCTTACTGTAAGTGGGAGGATTTTACCTTCCCTACTTGCTTGTTTTAATTCTTTGCCAATTTTTTCCCAGTCTTTTAGATCTAAAGTTCCCTGTTCTGGAAACCATGGAAAAAACTGTTCTATTGTTTGAAATAGCATAATTAGATTTTGGTAGAGACTTTAACTCCCCTCTTTTAAGAGAATTTTAATAAAGCTGCGATAAGAGGCATATTTACTTTTAGTTTGCCCCATTGTTACCCTAGGTTCTTCTGAGCGCACAAGCTTACCGCAAGGCTGACTGTAGGCGTACTCGGGAGTCTCTGGTCGACGTGTCCTCAATGATGACGCTCCAGCATACCTTCACCTTAGAGAAAAGCTCCCACATTGGGAACCAGATGAAGGGGTGGCCTGCTCCTCCACACCTGTGGGCGTTTCTCGTTAGG
>NW_016839895.1:0-4879 GCF_001698545.2 Rhinopithecus bieti
AAGACACATGCACACGTATGTTTATTGTGACACTATTCACAATAGCAAAGACTTGGAACCAACCCAAATGTCCATCAATTGACAGACTGGATTAAGAAAATGTGGCACATATACACCATGGAATACTATGAAGCCATAAAAAAGGATGAGTTTGTGTCCTTTGTAGGGACATGGATGCAGCTGGAAACCATCATTCTCAGCAAACTATCACAAGAACAGAAAACCAAACACCACATGTTCTCACTCATGGGTGGAAATCGAACAATGAGAACACTTGGACACAGGAAGGGGAACATCACACACTGGGGCCTGTTGTGCGGTAGGGGGATGGGGGAGGGATAGCATTAGGAGATATACCTAATGTAAATGATGAGTTAATGGGTGCAGCACACCAACATGGCACATGTATACATATGTAACAAACCTGCACGTTATGCACATGTACCCTAGAACTTAACAGATAATAAAAAATTGGAAAAAAAAACAACAAAGATACAGAATTGCAGAATGGATAAGAATTCACCAACCAACTATGTGCTGCCTTCAAAAGACTCACCTAACACATAAGGATTCACACAAACTTAAGGTAAAGGGGTGGAAAAAGACATTTCAGGCAATGGACACCAAAAGTGAGCAGGAGTAACTATTCTTATATCAGACAAAACAAACTTTAAAGCAATAGCAGTTAAAAAAAAAACATAGAGGGACATTATAGAATGATAAAAGGCCTTTTCCAACAGGAAAATATCACAATCCTAAATATATATGCACCTAACACTTGAACTCCCAAATTTATAAAATAATTACTAATAGACCTAAGAAATGAGATAGATAGCAACACCATAATAATAGGGGACTTCAATACTCCACTAACATTACTAGGCAGGTCATCATGACAGAAAGTCAACAAAGAAATAATGGATTTAAACTATATCCTGAAACAAATGGACTTAACAGATATATACAGAACATTCCATCCAACAACCACAGAATACACATTCTGTTCAACAGCAGATGGAACTTTCTCCAAGATAGACCATATGATAGGCCACAAAATGAGCCTCAATAAATTTAAGAAAATTGAAATTAGACCAAGCACTCTCATAGACCACAGTGAAATAAAATTGGAAATCAACTCCAAAAGGAACCTTCGAAACCATGCAAATACATGGAAATTAAATAACCTGCTCTTGGATGATCATTGAATCAAAAATGAAATCAAGATGAAAATTTAAAAAATTTTCAAACTGAATGACAATAGTGACACAACCTGTCAAAACCTCTGGGATACAGTAAAGGCAGTGCTGAGAGGAAAGTTCATAGCCCTAAAGGCCTACATCAAAAAGTCTGAAAGAGCACAGACAGACAATCTAAGGTCACACCTCAAGGAACTAGAGAAACAAGAACAAACCATACCCAAACCCTGAAGAAGAAAGGAAATAACCAAGATAGGACAGAACTAAATGAAATGGAAACAACAACAACAACAACAAAATACAAAAGATAAATGAAACAAAAATCTGGTTCTTTGAAAAGATAAATAAAGTTGATAGACCATTAGCAAGATTAACCAAGAACAGAAGAGAGAAAATCCAAATAAACTAAATAAGAAACAAACCGGGAGATACTACAACTGACACCACAGAAATACAAAAGACCATTCAAGGCTATTACGAACACCTTTACACACATAAACTGGAAAACCTGGAAGAGATGGATAAATTCCTGGAAAGATACAACCCTGCTAGCTTAAATCAGAAAGAATTAGATACCCTGAACAGACCAATAACAAGCAGTAAGATTGAAATGGTAATTTAAAAAATATCAACAAAATGAAGCCCAGGACCTAACGGATTCACAGCAGAATTCTATCAGACATTTGAAGAAGACTTGGTACCAGTCCTATTGACACTATTCGACAAGATGGAGAAAGAGGGAACCTTCCCTAAATCATTCTGTGAAGCCAGTATCACACTAATACCAAACCAGGAAAGGACATAACCAAAAAAGAAAACTACAGACCAACATCCCTGATGAACATAAAGGGTAAAATTCTTAACAAAATACTAGCTAACCAAATCCAACCACATATCAAAAATATAATCCACATGATCAAGTAGGTTTTACACCAGGGAGGTAGGGATGGTTTAACATATGTAAGTCAATAAACGTGATATATCACATAAACAGAGTTAAAAACAAAAATCACATGATCATCTCAATGAGGCAGAAATAGTATTCAACAAAATCCAGCATCGCTTTGTGGTTGAAACTCTCAGTAAAATCATACAAGGAACATACTTCAATATAATAAAAGCCATCTGTGACAAACCCACAGCCAACATAATACTGAAGGGGGAAAAGTTGAAAGCATTCCCTCCAAGAACTGGAACAAGACAAGCATGTCCACTCTCACCACTCCTCTTCGATACAGTACTGGAAGTCCTAGCCAGAGCAATCAGACAGGAGAAAGAAATAAAAGGCACCCAAATCGGTAAAGAGGAAGTCAAACTGTTGCTGTTTGTTGATGACGTGATCATTTACCTAGAAAAGCCTAAGGACTCCTCCTGGAAAAATTTTTTAAAAGTGACATATGAAGGTAATTACTATGACATGGTTGTATTTGAAATGTATGAAGGTTGGAGTGGCACAGGTTCCATCATATAATACTGTAAGAAATTTTCATTTTATGTGGAAGTTGGATCACCGCCATACCTTGGAATATATCTTTATTTGGAAGAAGAGTTTCCTAAACTCAGATTGACCATCCCCCAACCCTGCCTTCTAAATAATTGTTTAAAGTTAACAATGTAGGAGCATTGACTCAGACATCAAAGGAGACTAGAAAGTAAAAGAAAATGAAGCCCATGTCAAACACAATGACACCTCTAGGATATTCAGCCGTTCTTCTTCCAAGCTGCTTTGTTTGGAAAGACCTGTCCTGCAGCTGTCTATTTTGGGCTCCTAAAGCATTGAGGGCACAACTGTGTTATAATAAGATGTAGACTTTCTGGTAGTAGTTTAATTAATACTTTGTATTCTTTTTATAATCTCAATTCTTTTGTCAAAAGAGAGATTTAGGAGTGTTCAAAGAAAGGTTTTTATTGTAATAGCTATAAGAGGTAAAAGTGTTCATTGGTCTTAGAGGGGAAATTAAGCTCTACAAAAATATTTTTTTTCTAAGTCAAATGTCAAGGCGGTGCAAGGATTGATAGTTAATATTTTAAACAGTTCATAATTTTATATTGTGGTCTTAATTTACTAATATCATAAAGGAAATTATTCATAAGGAAAGTCTGCTATTTCAGACTTTAGAAATTTCTTCAAAATAGCCTCTGAGAGCTATGTCAAAGCAAAATTGTTTGACGTGGTTCAGTCAGTATGAGTTTTTTTATACAAGGTGAAGAGTCTATTGACTGGTGAATCTAAGTTAAGTTACAAACTGTGGTCCAAATGTCATTTTGACAGGAGAAGTAGGTTGAACAAGTTACTGAAGATAGAGGCACCACTCAGTGTGAGTATTTAGGAAGTAAAGCGGCTTCCTCACTCATAATGCTAATGAAAGGAAAATCCTAGGACTTGCTTTAGCAGATTTATGGGCTACTATATTTTGAAGCTGTTGACAGTTTGTTTTTGTACTTCAAGAAGTGCTATAGCATTCATGGATGGCAAATTATGAGAGATTAATGATCATTCAGTTTAAAATGAGCAAAGGGTGTGTTTCTGTCAGAGCACTTGATTTATGCAATCATGTTGGCAGCACTAAGTAAACACGCCAAACTTGGGAAACTATGAAGTGGCCATATAAGAACCCAGGGGGTGAACATGGTGGTGATCCAGGCCGTAAAGACACAGGCTACCTTTCATGTTTTAATGTGCATCAGTGCATTTGAGGTCCACAAGCAGAAGCTGTTCTCTGGCATCTGCCAGACAAACCCATGTGTTTGTTTAGTTTGTTTGTTTTTTTAGAACATAAAAAAGTTGTAAAGCATAAGGACTTGCCAACAGCTGGACTACAGTCTTTGCTGGACTAAGCCACTTTCTCATATTCTAGAGTTTGATTTGCATAAGTCAAATTCTCATGTTTTGTGACTTCAGACTCTAGAATAAATTATAGGATGAGAATTGGCTCATTCTTTGAAAATAAAATCTATTAAGGTCATTCATTATCTAATTCCAAACCACTATCACACTACATTTGCCTTTCCCTTCCAAGAAAGTGGCACTCAAGACATTTGCCAAAGCTCTAATTCTGTAAAACTAAGTCTTTTTTGTCTTATGGGATTGTCGTTGTAGGACTCTTTTATGATTGTTCTTTTTTGCTGTTGGGCATGGATTAGTTTACCTTCCCTGCTCCCTTGAAGGTTTCATTTTATGTGGCAATGGCATCAGAGAAAATCCTTTGTTTAATCATTTATTTATTTAATAATAGGTATTCCATATCAACTGTGTGCCAGGCATTGCTCCAGGTCTGTGCTTTCCAGTGTGGAAGTCACTCCCCTGCCTGCCTGTTGAGCCCTTGAAATATAGCTAGTCAGAATTGAGTTGGTGCTGTAAGTGCTGGATGCTACAGAGACAGCAACAAAAAAGAAGGTGAAATATTATTTTAATATATTTTTAAATATTGGTTACATGTTTGATACATTTTGGGTATATTGGGCTAGATAAAATATATTATTAATATTAACTTCAATTGTTTCTTTTTAATCTTTCTAGTGTGGCTACTAGAAAATTTAAAGTTACATATATAGCTTACATTGTACTTCTACTGAACAGTCCTGCTTTATGAGCCTGGGTTACATCATGGAACAAAAGTACAAAATTCCTGCCCTGGCCGGGCGGGGTGGCTCAAGCCTGTAATCCCAGCACTTTGGGAGGC
>NW_016839896.1:0-3103 GCF_001698545.2 Rhinopithecus bieti
TCAGCCTCCCAAAGTGCTGGGATTACAGGCTTGAGCCACCGCGCCCGGCCTACAATGTCTTCTTAATGCTTTCAGTGTATGAACTGAGTTTGCACATGATCTGTTCTGTGATCCATACTTTTTCTGGCAGATGCTACAAGAGCCTCATGTTTTCTGCGCTGAGACACCACAGCTGCAGAGAGAGCTGACACATGAACTACTTCTACAGGATCAGGGGTGAATTCTCACCGAGCCAATTTCCTCTTTCTATTACCCTGGTGATTGTTTGGTCAGAGCAGAAGTTGTTCCTGTCATCATGTTCTCTAAGTTTCCTTATCTATCAAAAGAGTACATCAACAGTTACCTTATGGAATTAGTATAACTTGTTTATAAAATAGCATATGCAGAGTGGTTTACACAATAAATGATAGCTGCTTACAAGAGGCATTACTACAAAAAAAATCACATCCAGAATCTTTGTCATTTAACACAGAACTCCCATCAGCTGAACCAAGTCAGCTATAGTCACTTCCGTTCTATATTCTAACAATCATTTCTGAAACACTTAAGAGGGTTATTAAATTAATGAAATAAACACTTTTCATTAGTGATCTTTAACATTTTTTATACAAGTTTTATGCATTTGTTTGCTACTCTTTTAGAATAATGAATAAATTCATGTCTCTTACTACTCAGCAAAGGATGTCTTTTATTTATTTAATTAATTTTTGTAAGAAACAGGGTCTTGCTCTGTCACCTAGGCTGCTGGAGTGCAGCAGTGTGATCATGGCTCACTGTAACCTACAACTCCTGGGGCTCAAAGGATCCTCCTGCCTCAGTCTCCAGAGTAGCTAAGGCTATTATTTTAATAAAGATGGGGTCTTGCTATATTGGCCAGGCTGGTCTCAAACTCCTGGCCTCAAGTAATTCTTCCTTCTCGGCCTCCAAAAGCACTGGGATTACAGACATGAGCCATTGGCCCAGGGCAGGATGTCTTTGTATTACCATTTCTGTATGAGAGGCTAACTTTAGGTCTATACCAAAGAAAATCTAAATTCACAGTATTCTATAGCTGCTAAGGCAAGAAGCTAACATGTTGTTATTATTGTTATTAACTTCCATTTATTTAACAAAATGTATGCAAAGTTCTGAACAAATGTTTTATATGCACCATTTATTCATTTATTTATTGAACATCTACCATGTGCCAGGGGCTGTAGTGAAATACATCGTGGAGAGGACAGGGTTGTGGTCTCCTCCAGGATAAAAAAAATGATAAAACATTATTTTCCTGACCTCAAATTCCTCATCTGTATACTAAAGATAATAAAATCTATTTTTCTTCCCAGGACTATTACAAAGATCAAAAGAGATAATAGACATGAAACTTTGTAAATGAATAATCAAAAGGGATCCAAAAATTTAAATGTTAAGAATACCACTGAAAGGTTTGGTTTAGATTGTTGTTTTGTTCCTTTGTCTGTTTTACTAGATTCTGAAGCACCTTTTATATCAGCTAAAATTTTATTAGACTGTATGCCATAGAAAACGCAAACCAAAGTGTCTTAACTGGGAAACTCCTGTTTTTGCAAAATAACAAAAAATATGATGGTAGGAAGTCCTAGGCTCAACAATATAGTTAAAGACTCAAGTTCATTCAATCTTTCTGCCACAGCAACCTCAGAATTTGCTTTTTTCCCTCATGATCATACTATTAGTTGCTTCATCTCTAGGACTGCATCCACTTTCCAGGCAGACCTCCTCATGAGATCTTATCAGATAATTCAGGAAAATAAGCACTTTTTAACTAATTTTTGCATTCATTTTATTTGCCGGAATTGTGTCACATTGCTATAATTTTTGCGTTCATTTTATTTGCCAGAATTGTCACACTGCTATCCTTAGACAAAAGGGAATTTTTTAAAGTGAGTTTCAGATGTTTAACCTTTAGGAGAACAAAACAAGAGAAAGGGGGGACAGGGTTGTAAATGATTCGGGGGATGATATAGGTTAAGGTTCAGTGACATTTTTTATTGGTTTACTATATTTCTCAGCTGTGACTTCAAACCGCAAAGACACTCAAGAGTCACATATGCTAAAAAGCTCTAGTGAATTTCTACCCTAAAATTGTTGGTGCCACATCTGGATAGGTGGATTAAGATTGATTAGTTGTTCAAATTACCCCTGCCTGTTCTCAGAGTGGCTCTGGATTTGATAATTACACAATCTCTGATGATATATTTCTAATTCAAGATTCAGACTGTGGCTTCCCCCATGTAAAATAGTCAATTTATTAATAAACAAATAAAAAGAATGAGATCTCTTATTATAAAAGAATAGGCTGTCTTCTGTGGTTGCTATAAAGAAAGAAACAACCTCATATAATTATTATAGGCCCAAAGGCTAAAAAGGAGATTAAATGGGCATGTGCCTAGAAACTGTCTGTAAAAATCAAATTTGCTGAGAGAAACAAGAGGGAAATGGAAGGGTTGGAAAACGTGCGTTACTCATACTATCAGAACAGGAGCAAGGAAGGAATGAAAACAGAATAAAGAAAACAAGTAGATTAAACTAGAGGAAGAAAGTAGTTTCTCTAAGGGGAATGTATTAGCCAGGGTTCTTCAGAGAAACAGAACCAATAGGAATAGGGTGTGTGTGTGTGTGTGTGTGTGTGTGTGTGTGTGTGTGTGTATGCACACAGAGACAGAGAGAGAGAAAAAGAGAGAGAAGAAATTGGCACAACAGACTGCCTGCTCAAGTGGGTCCCTGACCCCTGAGTAGCCTAACTGGGAGACATCCCCACTAGGGGCAGTCTGACACCCCACACCTCACAGGGTGGAGTACACCCCTGAGAGGAAGCTTCCAAAGTAAGAATCAGACAGGTACACTCGCTGTTCAGCAATATTCTTTCTGCAACCTCTGCTGCTGATACCCAGGCAAACAGGGTCTGGAGTGGACCTCAAGCAATCTCCAACAGACCTACAGCTGAGGGTCCTGACTGCTAGAAGGAAAACTGTCAAACAGGAAAAACACCTATACCAAAACCCCATCAGTACGTCACCATCATCAAAGACCAGAGGAGATAAAAACACAAAGATGTGGGAAAAGCAGGGCAGAAAAGCTG
>NW_016839897.1:0-2113 GCF_001698545.2 Rhinopithecus bieti
GCTCTGTGAGGATGACATACTTGTGGCTGTTTTTGAACTGCATAATGGTAAGTGGTACTCCTTACAATCTGCAATCTGTTGACATTGATTCTTTGATGTAACCCACCAACTGCTATCACTCAGTGATTCGCCAGAAATCGAGTAAACAATATCTTACTTATTTTTACTAGTCTTTAAAAAATATATGTAAAACTCACATTGATTTCAATGTTCAATGTTTGTTACAAGTGTTTTGGGTCTTTACTTAGAAGTCCAGTGATGTTTCTGTGACCAGAAACATATCATAGGAACATCACTCTTATTTATGTCAGTTAGCTGATGGTAAAAGTGGTTTTATTACACGTCTTTCACTTAAGCTCATTTCCAAGACCTATTGATCACGTTAAGTAAGGACTTACTATATACTAAGCATGAAGGGAGCCAGCTTATTGTCAGAGATGGGAGTTACAAATGCAATTGAGTCTTGAACGACATGGTGTGAACTGCATGGGTGCCCTTGTCAGCAGATATTTTTCAAGAAATATTTAAAAATGTGGTATTAATGGCAATTTGAAAAACCTGTAGATGAACCAAATAACCTAGAAATAGCAAACAAAAAATATATATACAGATACTAGTCTATTTTATCATTGCTGCCATGAAATACACAAAATCAATTAAAAAAAGTGAAAATTTATCAAAATGTGTGCATACAAAGAACATGATGCCAGCTTCAGCTAAGAGAAATGTAAAAAAGGTAAAAATGCAGCATTAAATTATAACTGCACAAAGTTAACTTTAGTATGTATTGCACTACTACAGTAAGTTTATGCCCACTTGGTACTACTGCAGTGAGCTCAAGTGTTGGGAGTATCAGCTCAAAACACCATGTGATGATAATCATCTCCACAGGAGCAATTCGTTTACCTAGGAAAATGTGCTGTACAGTAAAAGGTGATTTCTCATGGTTCTTGTATGTTTTAATACCATGAACCTGGAGACATGAAGTGCCACTATTGATGCCAGAAGTGCTCCAATGATGTAAAGTCATGACTTTTTTATATGAAAAAGATGAACATTTCTCAAAAGAAAAAGCTTTGAAAAATATTATGAAGTTATAACCTATTAAATAGAATGAACTATGAATCCATACTGATACAAGTAAATGATTAACTTGAAGGTTTGATGAGAAACAGATATTTACATAGTCTCAGATGAACTCCCTACAAAATATTAATTCATTAAAAGGTGAAAAAATAACATGACAGTGGAGATATTTAGCAGATACCACCATTAGTAATACAATTTAACATCACCAGTAACAGGACAAATCAAAATTGTGGTCAAATGATAGGGTGCAATAAGATCACAGGAGCATTTCTGTGATAGCCATGTTCAAAAAGTATGATATAAAACTAATTACAAGGAAACATTACAAAAACCCAACTGAAGAACATTCTGGATTACTGAACTTGATCTTCTAAAGATTCAAGGTTATAAATATCAAAGAAAGACTGAGAAACTGCTCCGATTGAAAGTCTGAGTGATACAGAAACTAAATATAATCAATGGATCTGAATGGAATCATTTGCAACAAGGAATATTATAGACAGTAACAAAACTTACAAAAAATCTGAGAATCTCAAAATGTATTAATGTTAAATTTCTGTGAAGATTATATTGTAGTCACGTAGAATGTTCTGACTTGTAGGAATACCCACTAAAGAAATCAGAAATCACGGTAGAGTGTCAGCAATTTACTCTCAAATGGTTCAGAGAAAGAAAGTTCCTTGCAGTAAAGCTTGAAACTTTAATTTTAAGACTGTTTCCAAATGCTAACCAAAAAATAAATAAGTAAGTAACATAAAAGGTGAAAAGCCTTAGGAAAACCTCATTTTTTCATGAGGAAAGATCTATGTAAATCAGTACTTAAAATTACATAAATTTGATGGTATGGTGTCAGTTGTATTACATGCAACCATTGACAATGACCACAGTACTAACACGCTAAAACGATGTCTGTTGAAATTTAAATCTATCACTGTAATTGTAACAAAAATTACAAGATACAAAGCACTAATGACAATTTGGTAGTTTTCTTGTTTAAACAGCTGCCTATTGAATCATTTGAGTG
>NW_016839898.1:0-2109 GCF_001698545.2 Rhinopithecus bieti
GAGGTGGATTCTCACTCTGTCACCCAGGCTGGAGCGCAGTGGTGCGATCTCAGCTTACTGCAAGCTCCGTCTCCCAGGTTCACACCATTTTCCTGCCTTAGCCTCCAGAGTAGCTGGGACTACAAGCACCCACCACTATGCCCAGCTCTTTTTTTTATTTTATTTTATTTTATTTTATTTTAGTAGAGACAGGGTTTCACTGTGTTAGCCAGGATGGTCTCAATCTCCTGACCTTGTGATCCACCAGCCTTGGCCTCCCAAAGTGCTGGGATTATAGGCATAAGCCACCATACTCGGCCTCTAGTTCTTTTAATTGTGATGTTAAGGTATTGATTGTAGATCTTTCCTGCTTTCTCCTGAGGGCATTTAGTGCTATACATTTCCTGCTGAACACTGCTTTAGCTGTTTCCCGGAGATTCTGGTATGCCATGTCTTTGTTCTCATTGGTTTCAAATAACTTATTTATTTCTGCCTTAATTTCGTTATTTATCCAGTAGTCATTCAGGAGCAGGTTGTTCAGTTTCCATGTAACTGTGCAGTTTTGAGTGAGTTTCCTAATCCTGAGTTCTAATTTGATGGCACTGTGGTCTGAGAGGCTATTTGTTATGATTTCTGTTGCGGGACATCAATGACCCCTAATGGAGGGACTGGCTGGAGCCATGCAGAGGACATAAATTGTGAAGATTTCATTTTAATATGGACATTTATCAGTTCCCAAATTAATACTTTTATAATTTCTTATGCCTGTCTTACCTTAATCTCTTAATCCTGTTATTTTTGTAAGTTGAGGATGTACATCACCTCAGGACCACTGTGATAATTGTGTTAACTGTAAAAATTGACTGTAAAACATGTATGTTTGAACAATATGAAATCAGTGCACCTTGAAAAAGAGCAAAATAACAGCGATTTTAGGGAACAAGGGAAGACAACCATAAAGTCTGACTGCCTGCTAGGTCAGGCAAAAAAAAGCCACATTTTTCCTCTTGCGAAGAGCCTATAAATGGACGTGCAAGTAGGGAAGATATCACTAAATTCTTTTCCTAGCAAGGAATATTGATATTAATACTCTGGGAAAGGAATTCATTCCCAGGGGAGGTCTATAAACGGCCACTCTGGGAACATCTGTCCTATGCAGTTGAGATAAGGACTGAGATATGCCCTGGTCTCCTGCAGTACTCTCAGGCTTACTAGGATTGGGAAACTCCATCCTGGTAAATTTTTGGTCAGACTGGTTCTCTGCTCTTGAACCCTGTTTTCTGTTAAGATGTTTATCAAGACAATACATGCACTGCTGAACATAGACCCTTATCAGGAGTTCTGATTTTGCCCTTGTCCTCTTTCCTCAGAAGCATGTGATCTTTGTTCTACTTTGTGCCCCTTGAAGCATGTGACCTCCCTGTTTGTACACCGCCTCCCCTTTTGAAATCCTTAATAAAAACTTGCTGGTTTTGCCGCTTAGGTGGGCATCATTGTCCTACTGATCTGTGATGTCACCCCTGGCGGCCCAGCTGTAAAATTCCTCTCCTTGTACTCTTTTTCTTTATTTCTCAGCTGGCCAATATTTATGGAAAATAGAAAGAACTACATTGAAATATTGGGGGTGGGTTCCCCCAGTAGATTTCCAGTCTTTTGCATTTGCTGAGGAGTGTTTTACTTCCAATTATTGTCAATTTTAGAATAAGTGCTATGTGGTGGTGAGAAGAAATTATATTATGTTGATTTGAGGTGGAGAGTTCTGTAGATATCGTTTAGGTCTGCTTGGTTCAGAGCTGAGTTCAAGTCCTGAATATCCTTGTTAATTTTCTGTCTTATTGATCTAATATTGACAGTGGGGTGTTAAAGTTTTCCACTATTGTTGTGTGGGAGTCTAAGTCTCTTTGTAGGTCTCTAAGAACTTGCTTTATGAATCTGGGTGCTACTGTATTGGGTGCATATATATTTAGGATAGTTTTCCCTTCTTGTTTCTTTGATCCCTTTACCATTATGTAATGTCCTTCTTGGTCTTTTTTGATCTTTGTTGGTTTAAAGTCTATTTTGTCAGAGACTAGGATTGCAAACCCTGCTTCTTTTTGCCTTCCATTTTCTTGGTAAGTCTTCTTCCATCCC
>NW_016839899.1:0-695 GCF_001698545.2 Rhinopithecus bieti
ATACAATTCAAAGAATCCCTTCTCAGATTCCTCAAAGACATTGTTAATGGACTGCTCCACGAAACATAAGTGTAACTCTGTGAGATGAATTCACACATCACCAAGAAGTTTCTAAGAAAGCTTCTTTCTAGTTATTATGTGAGGATATTTCCTTTCCCACATTGTGCCCTATGGGCTCCCAAGTATCACTTTGCAGCATTGAAGAAAACAGTGTTAGCAAACTATTCCAAGAAGGGATGGGTGGAATTCTGCGTGTTGAAGTCACACATCAGAAAGCAATCTCTCAGAAAGCTTCTCTAGTTATTATGTGAGGATATTTCCTTTTTCACCATGGGCCCCTATGGGCTACCAAATATCACTTTGCAGATTCCACGAAAAGAGTGTTAGCAAACTTCTTCCTGAGGTCTAAGTTGTAACTCTGTGAGATGAATTCACAGATCAGAAAGAAGTTTCTCAGAAAGCTTCTTTCACGTTTTGAACTGATGATATTTCCTTTATCAGCGTAGGCCTCAATACGATCCAAAGAAGCCCTTCTCAGGTTCCTCAAACGCAGTGTTAATGGACTGGTCCACGAAACGTAAGTGTAACTCTGTGAGATGAATTCACACACGCCAAGAAGTTTCTAAGAAAGCTTCTTTCTAGCTTTCCTCTGACGATATTTCCTTCGTCACCATAAGCTTCATTGCGCTAAGAAG
>NW_016839900.1:0-410 GCF_001698545.2 Rhinopithecus bieti
TGATGGGTCTTCAAACACCACATTCAAACCCCAGCCCACCACGCACAGTCTGGGGGTTCGGGGTGAGGGAGTTGATGTCTCTGAGCCCCAGTTTTGTCACCACTAAAATGAGGCCGACATACTGGGGCAGAGTGCCAGCCCCAGGGCTAACAGAAGCCTGTTTCCTACTGACAATATTTCTTACTCCTAGGAACAGCTCCAACAACCACACACTAGGGAACACTCAACCCAGGCCAACTTGTCAGAGGCACGTGAGCCAGAGCGACTCCATCTTGAATGGGGCCTGGTTAAAGGGAGGCTGAGACCCGCTGGGCCGCATTCCCAGGGTGCTAGGCATTCTTAGTCACAGGATGAGATAGGAGGTCGGCACAAGATACAGGTCATAAAGACCTTGCTGATAAAGCAGGTTG
>NW_016839901.1:0-411 GCF_001698545.2 Rhinopithecus bieti
TGAAATAGGACTTCATCTTCAGTGTAATCACCGAGTACACCTTGCCACTGAAGATGTTCTATAAAGGTAAGCGGGAAAACCACTGTGATGGGCTATTATCTGGAGGCAAGTAGGGATCTGGGGTAATATATTGGAATTCTGTTATGTTTATATAGAGTATGGCGAGAAATCGGGATAAGCGTAAGAGGTCAGGGAACATGTGGTGGTTGGGAGAGTTTGGTGAATTTGAGACGGGTAGGGGTAAGTCTAGTAGATGTCCACTGATTGTCTTCTGGGCTGAGAGAGAGATGTGGGCTATAGGTGTCTGTTGGAAATAGGCAGTTTGCTGGGACTGCTGAGACTGGGGCTGAGGATATGCAGCCTGCTGGAAGAGCGTCGCGAGTGCTGGCTGCTGAGGTTGCTGCTGCTGGT
>NW_016839902.1:0-1724 GCF_001698545.2 Rhinopithecus bieti
CCATTAATGGGCAAAAATCTCCATAGGGACTTTCATAAATGTATGCAAATTTTAATTTATCAGGTTTATTTTTCCCAGAAGGTCATGAACTATTCAAGCATGAGCTCTACTATTATGTGGTTTTTCAAGAATGTCTGGCCTGTATAAGCACTATATTTCCAGCATAGAACCTAATACTGATTTACAAGTGATGCTTTAGTACTAGTATTCATAACACAATTATTAAAATATTAAATTTGAACTAAAATTGGTAACATGTCTAAAACATTTGGAAGCATGTTTGTATTAAGTGAGATTTTCATTTGCAGGCCATTTGCTCCAAAAATCAATGGAAACAGAGACATTTCTGAGAGCAGAATCCTATAGTGGGTGAAGGGAATTTCCTTATATAATTATATTTATAAGGTATCAAATGGAAAATGAGTCCTTTTGCTGTTTCATTTGTTATCCTGAAAGTCTACGGCATTGACTTCAAAATGCTATAGGCTTTGAAAAATTCCAAACTCTAAATGATCAGCATTCCTACCTGACATATAAACAATAATAACACTGAAGAATTAGATATATTGTATACTCAGTGAAAAAGGAAAAATAACAGACAAGTAAAATCAATGATACTATGCTACATTGAAAGTGAAATCTTACTAGTGAACTTATGATGAAAAACAGCAACAAAAAACCCTCAAATCAACTTACATTTTCATACTTAAAGCTATGCATGTTTTTCTAAATACCACTAATCCATCAATTGTGAATATTTTTGAGGCATAAAATGAATACAAGGGACATGCCTAGCCTAGCATTTTTAAATTATTCAAAGTATTGCCGATAATTAAAGACAATAATAAACTAAAGTCATAGCTATTTACTGATAGGGAGAATAATAAATTCAATTATTTCTGTCTTACTTTACTGACAAGGAGAGAGATGTCGATGAAGCCAAGTTTGTTTTACAAAATTACAGGCAGGTGGTTGCTTAGCCAGGAGGATAATCTAAATTTATTGATTTATATCAAGGATTGTTTGCTTTTTTCTCTCCTACAAAGTTTATTTCAAAGACATTTTGTTATCCCTTGTAATTCTACTTGGAACTGAGTCCATTTAACAGAAAAGTGAATTATACTTATCATGGCTTTAAAATAAACAATGAGTGTCATACCATTGGCAGCTTATGCAGTGTGATTTGAAACTCAATGCCAATTTTAAAACACAATTTAATAGACAATCAAAAATTACCAAGGAGTTCAGTGGAGATATACAAATAGAGTTTTGTGTTATATAAACATAAGGCAATGTGAATAACAAAAGCATCATTTACCATGATGGACAGATTTATTATTGGCAAGAATCAAATTATTGAAGAGAACTTACAGGAGAAACCTATAGCTCTCTGAATTTCCTATAAAACTCCACAGCAAGTAAACAAAAACTGATGAAAGAATTTAAGTTGAACTTGGATTAAATTTTTACATGTATCCTAATGTCAGCAACAAGATGATGGAAATAAATGTTTGTGGTTTTCAGTGTTCTTACTAATTTAGAAATATGCCATTGTTTGCTTTGGATTAGCAAGGAAATAGAGTGCATTTTCTGGATATCGTTGTAATATATCAACATTCAGCAAAAGCTCCAGCTTTAAAGACCACTATTACACACGAAGGCAGAAGGAAACCTGTTGCATACTGAATGTTCTAGCTGGTGATTATACACACTTAAATCCTCTT
>NW_016839903.1:0-692 GCF_001698545.2 Rhinopithecus bieti
AAAAAAAAAAAAAAAACTAGCCGGGTGACCTGGCGGGCGCCTGTAGTCCCAGCTACTCGGGATGCTGAGGCAGGAGAATTGCATGAACCCGGGAGGCGGAGCTTGCAGTGAGCTGAGATCCGGCCACTGCACTCCAGCCTGTGCGACAGAGCGAGACTCCGACTCAAAACAAAAAAACAGAAAAGGGAAAGAAGCTTTCTGAGAAATTTCTTGGTGATCTGTGAATTCATCTCACAGAGTTACAACTTAGTCCCCAGGAAGCAGTTTGCTAACACTCTTATCGTGGATCTGCAAAGTGATATATGGGAGCCGTTTGGGGCCCATGTTGAAAAAGGAAATATCCTCAGATAATAACTAGAGAGAAGCTTTCTGAGAGATTGCTTTCTGATGTGTGACTTCAGCACACAGAGTTCCACCCTTCCCTTCTTGGAACAGTTTGCTAACTCTGTTATCTTGTGTTCTGCAAAGTGATATTTGGGAGCTCATTGAGCGTTATGGTGAAAAAGGAAATATCCTCAGATAAAACTGGAAAGAAGCCTTCTGAGAAACTGCATTGTCATGTGTGAATGCAACTCACAGAGTTACACGTTTCTCTTCAGTGATCAGTGTGCTAACACAGTTTTCTTGAAATCTTTAATGAGATACTTCTTAGCGCAATGAAGCATACGCTGACAAAGGAAATAGCCTCAGAT
>NW_016839904.1:0-1091 GCF_001698545.2 Rhinopithecus bieti
AAGTCACACGTCAGAAAGCAATCTCTCAGAAAGCTTCTCTCTCGTTCTTATCTGAAGCTATTTCCTTTTTCACCATGGGCCCCTATGGGCTCCCAAATATCACTTTGCAGTTTCCACGAAGGAGTGTTAGCAAACTGCTTCCTGAGGACTAAGCTGTAACTCTGTGAGATGAATTCACAGATCACAATGAAGTTTCTCCGAAAGCTTCTTTCACATTTTGATCTGATGATATTTCCTTTATCAGCGTAGGCCTCAATGAGATCCAGAGAAGCCCTTCTCAGGTTCCTCAAAGACAGTGTTAGTGGACTGCTCCATGAAACATAAGTGTAACTCTGTGAGATGAATTCACACATCACCAAGAAGTTTCTAGGAAAGCTTCTTTCTAGTTTTCATGTGAGGATATTCTCTTTGTCACCGTAAGCTTCATTGCGCTAAGACGTATACCATTGCAGATTTCCAGAAAACTGCATTTGCAAACTGATCACCGAAGGGAATCATGTAACTCTGTGAGTTGCAATCACATGGCAATGCAGTTTCTCAGAAGGCTTCTTTCCGGTTTTTATCAGAAGATGTTTCCTTTTTCACCATAGGCCTCCATGAGATCCCAAATATCAATCACTTTGCAGAATCCACGACAACAGTGTTAGCAAGCTGTTCCAAGAAGGGAAGGGTGGAACTCTGTGTGATGAAGTCACACATTGGAAAGCAATGTCTCAGAAAGCTTCTCTCTAGTTATTATCTGAGGATATTTCCTTTTTCACCATGGGCCCCTATGGGGTCCCAAATATCACTTTGCAGATTCCACGAAAAGAGTGTTAGCAAACTGCTTCTTGAGGACTAAGCTGTAATTCTGTGAGATAAATTCACAGATCACAAAGAAGTTTCTCAGAAAGCTTCTTTCACCTTTTGAACTAATGATATTTCCTTTCTCAGCTGAGGCCTCAATGTGATCCAAAGAAGCCCTTCTCAGGTTCCTCAAAGACAGTGTTAATGACCTGCTCCATGAAACAAAGTGTCACTCTGTGAGATGAATTCACACATCACCAAGAAGGTTCTAAGAAAGCTTCATTCTAGTTTTCAACTGAGGTTAT
>NW_016839906.1:0-2111 GCF_001698545.2 Rhinopithecus bieti
GAGACGGTGTCTCCCTCTGTCACCCAAGCTGGAGTGCAGTGGTGCGATCTCACCTCACTGCAACTCCTGCCTCCTGGGTTCAAGTGATTCTCCTGCCTCAGCCTCCCGAGTAGCTGGGATTACAGGTACCTGCCACCACACCCAGCTAATTTTTGTATTTTTAGTAGAGACAGAGTTTCTTCATGTTGGCCAGGCTGGTCTCAAACTCCTGACCTCGTGATCCACCTGCCTTGGCATCCCAAAGTGTTGGGATTACAGGCGTGAGCCACCATACCCTTTCTCTTTTTTTTTAAAGACTGAGTCTTGCTCTGTTGCTCAGGCTAGAGTGCAGTAGCACGATCACAGCTCACAGCAACCTCAAGCTCCTAGGCTCAAGCAATCTGCCTGCTTCAGCCTCGTGCCTAGCTGGGACCAGGGGCACACACCACCACGCCTGGCTAATTTTTTAATGTTTTGTAGAGATAGGGTCTCACTATGCTCCCCAGGCTGGTCTCGAATTCCTGGGCTCAAGTAATTCTCCTGCCACGGCCTCCCGAAGTGCTAGGGATGCTCTCCTTTTACCTCAACAACTCAGGGCTTGAAATGTCCACTATTTGGCTTACTAAAGTAACTCTTCAAAATATACTTAAATTGGGCCTTTCACATCCCAAAGAAAAGTGTTTTCTTTTATTGAGGCAGAGTTTTGCTTGTCGTCCAGGCCTGAGTGCAGTGGCGTGATCTGAGCTCACTGCAACCTTTGCCTCTCAGGTTTAAACAATTTTCCTGCCTCAGCCTCCCAAGTAGCTGGGATTACAGGCACTCACCACCAGGGCCAGCTAATTTTGTACTTTTAGTAGAGACAGATTTCACCATGTTGGTCAGGCTGGTCTCAAACTCCTGACCTCATGATCCACCCGCCTCGACCTCCCAAAGTGTTGGGGTTACAGGCATGAGCCATCGTGCCTGGCCAGAAAAGTGTTTTCTTACCGCCTCTTCACTAGGGTCATACAGAGCGCCCTCCAGACGTAGCACGACTGGCTGCTCTCCACCACCACTGCATTGACCATGTCACCTCTCCGGGGTGTGTACCAGTCTGGCAGTTTCAAGGAGTCCAAGGTGAAGAAGATGCTTTCCTCTATCACCCCGTTCCTTCCACAGAGGCTAGAGATGCAGACCTGGGAGCACAGAGCTGAGCGTCACGGGAAGCAGATGCTGCACGACGCCAGGGCACAGCTCTAATGCACACCCAAGTCAGCCCAAAGCACACAAGCCGCACCAGGAAGCTCAAGTCCGCCATCCCACAGCACTCGTCCAATATTTCTCTAACACACCTTTCTCCTTAGAACATTTTAGTACTGTCGCGTAAGCTGTAGACCTTAGAATTTAGCTATGCAAGCACTCGGGGTTACTGTTTCCTAAGGAAACACAGCATTATCAATAGGAAAACACACTCCTCTTTGGCCATGACTAAGCTTTATTTTTCCAGGCTCCCAACACATGCAGGAGAAGCCTGGGCTGTCCAAGTTACCCCTGATGGCAGGTCTGCTAGAAGCACAGAGAGGAGCCACTCGTCGGCATGCTACCTTGTCCATGCGCTTGTATCTCAGCGGCTTCACTGAGGTGGCTTCGCTGCTCCATGTGCCAGACCGGATCCAGTACTCAGCCTCTACCCATTCTCCCTTGCAGGGCTCAAAGCCTAAAACCGCCAGGGAAAAGCCACGGTAGTGTTAAAGTGCATAAGTTATTCTGAGGTCATGGTAGACTGAAATCATTTCTATCATATCTGAGGATACATTTGAACATTTAAAAGGCACTTTCTACTACTGTGAGAAACATATTTTGGAATTAAAAACCCTGAAGTATTAATATTAACCACTGCAATAAAATGAGCTGCGCTGGAGCCTCTCACTCACACCTCCAGGCTCCAGAAGGTGCACTGTGCATGCTCATGGCAGTCCTGCCCCATGTGGCACATCTGAGGGCAGGTGGCATCCCCCTTCCCCTGTCCTGCAGTGTTTGTAGCACCTCCCTGTCAGGGACACACACATGGTGCTCAGGGACAGAGAGACACCTGTGCTCAGGTGTGAGGGAAGCACTTAATGGTCCAGCCATCCCCTCAGTGTGCCAGAGAG
>NW_016839907.1:0-2068 GCF_001698545.2 Rhinopithecus bieti
CCTGTGAACCAAGTGTTTGGGCAGGATGAGATGATAGATGTCATCGGGGTGACCAAGGGTAAAGGCTACAAAGGGGTCACCAGTAGTTGGCACACCAAAAAGCTGCCCCACAAGACCCATGGAGGCCTGTGCAAGGTGGCCTGTATTGGGGCATGGCATCCTGCTCTTGTGGCCTTCTCTGTGCCACACGCTGGGCAGAAAGGCTACCGTCACTGCACTGAGATCAACAAGAAGATCTATAAGACTGGCCAGGGCTACCTTATCAAGGACGGCAAGCTGATCAAGAACAATGCCTCCACCGACTATGACCTGTCTGACAAGAGCATCAACCCTCTGGGTGGCTTTGTCCACTATGGTGAAGTGACCAATGACTTTGTCCTGCTGAAAGGCTGTGTGGTGGGAACCAAGAAGCGGGTGCTCACCCTCCGCAAGTCCTGGCTGGTGGAGACGAAGCGGCGGGCTCTGGAGAAGATGGACCTTAAGTTCATTGACACCACCTCCAAGTTTGGCCATGGCCACTTCCAGACCATGGAGGAGAAGAAAGCATTCATGGGACCACCCAAGGAAGACCGAATGGCAAAGGAAGAAGGAGCTTAATGCCAGGAACAGATTTTGCAGCTCATGGGGTCTCAATAAAAGTTATTTTCCACTGGGGAAAAAAAAGAAAAACAAAACACTAACACTTCCAAGGAAGCCGGCTAGAAAGAACCCTGGGCTCCGCCCCGACTCCCACCCCAGGCCACTGTTTATATGTAATCCGTAGCCCTAGAATCAAGTATGATTTCCTGAAGAATGTGGACTTCTGGAGATTACTACAGAGTATCTGACCTTCTGTTTCATTACGCTGTTATCGTGCTTCATTATACCCTTACATTTCGAACTTCCTTTTATACTATGCAAGTATTATGTGAATACACTCCTCTCTGAGTCACACTTGTAGATAAAGCTGAAGTCCCCTGGACATAACTTCAACCTCCCCAGATAAAAGCAGTTAGTACTGTGTCATTTACGCTCTCAGGTCTTCCTCTGCCTGTAGGAATATGGTGTTTTGAACATGCTGTTTGGCCTAAAGCACCAAACAAACTATCTACGTGCTGTTTTGCAAATGACTTTTCGTTGAGCTATAACTTGGAGATCTTTGAGGTTTGAGCCACCTCGGTTTTTTTTTTTCATTGCTGTGTAATATTCCCTAGCACTAATATTCCATATTTATGGGTTGGTTTTCTGGTCGTTTCCAAAACAGTAAACACTTAGTTATCATGTTTCTTTTTCTCCCATAAACAGCATTGCCATAAATATCCTCATACTGACTTCTCTGTGCCCTGAGCTCAGTGTGCCTGGAAGGCAAATCCCAAGACATAGAATTACCGGGTTCATGGGTGTACCTGTTATTGATTTTAAGGACAGCTGACTGTCCTCCAAAGCAGATGTGGTAATCTACACTTCACCGTTTATTAAAATGCCCAGTTCCCCATACCCTCACCTTAAACCCTGCTGATACGATAGCTTGAAATCATAACTTATGTTATTTTATGTTTCCTAATATAGTGTGGAAGATGGAATAAGGATCCACCCAAGATGGCCACATCCTAATCCCCAGAACCTGTGACCACGTCGCCTTACGTGGCTAAGGGGACTTTGTGGGCATGATTACATTAAGAATCCTGAGATGGGCTGGGCACGGTGGCTCACGCCTGTAATCCCAGCACTTTGGGAGGCCAAGGTGGGCAAATCACGAGGTCAGGAGATCGAGACCATCCTGGCTAACACAGTGAAACCCCATCTCTACTAAAAATACAAAAATTAGCCAGGCGTGGTGGCGGGCGCCTGTAGTCCCAGCTACTTGGGAGGCTGAGGCAGGAGAATGGCATGGACCCAGGGAGGCAGAGCTTGCAGTGAGCCAAGATTGCGCCACTGCACTCCAGCCTGGGCGACAGAGCGAGACTCCGTCTCAAAAAAAAGAAAAGAAAAGAAAGGAAGAGAAGAGAAGAGAAGAGAAGAGAAGAGAAGAGAAGAGAAGAGAAGAAAAGAAAAGAAAAGAAAAGAAAAGAAAAAAGAAAAGAAAAGA
>NW_016839908.1:0-4879 GCF_001698545.2 Rhinopithecus bieti
ACAACTTAAAGTATAATAATAATAATAATAAACAATTAACAAAATAGCAAGATTAAATGCTTATCAGTAATTACTTTAAACTTACATGGATTAAATTTTCAAATAAAAAGACAGATTAGCTAACTGGATTTTTTTTAATGATCCAACAATAGACTCCCTATAAGAGACAAATTTTAATATTAAAGGCATACATAGAAAGTGAAGGGATGGAAAATGATATTCCATGCAAAGAATAACCAAATGAGATCAGGGTGGCTATATCAGACAAAATAGACCTTAATCTAATGTATCAGTAGACACAAAGGAGGTCATTAGGTAATAAAAACAAGATCAACTCATTAAATGGATATAACAATTATAAATATATATGCATCGAAACCAGAGTACCTACATATATAAAGAAAATGTTAATAGATCTGAAGGGACAGATAGACTACAATAAAATAATAGTAAGGTACTTGAATACCCTTGCTTTCGACACTGAACAGATCATTCAGACAAAAGTTCTATTTAAAAAAAAAATTGGATTAGACCTATGCTTTATATCAATGAACCTAAAAGACATATAAAAAACATTCCATTCAACAACAAAAGAATACACATTCTTCTCAAACACACAAGGAACTTACTTGAGGATAGATAACATGTTAGACCACAAAACAGGTCTTAAAATTCAAGAAGACTGAAATCATGTCAAGCATCTTTGCCAATCACAATGGTAGTAAATTAGAAATCAGTAACAGGAGGAAAACTTGAAAATTCACAAAGATGTGAAAATTAAACTACCTGTTCCTAAACATAAAGAATAATTCAAATGAGAAACTTAAATACGTCTGGACAAAAATAAACGTGGAATCACAACCTACCAAAAGTTATGGGTTGAACAAAACAATTCTAATAGGGAAATTTATGCAATTAATGCCTACTTCAAAAAAGAAGAAAGTTCTCAAATAAACAGCCTAACTTTACATCTCAAGAAACCAAGAAGAAGAAAGATGAAGGAAGAAGGAAGAAGGCAGAAGGCAGAAGAAAGAAGGAAGGGGAAGGGGAAGGGGAAGAGGAAGAGGAAGGAGAAGAGGAAGAGGAGGAGGAGGAGGAAGAAGAAGAAGAAGAAGAAGAAGAAGAAGAAGAAGAAGAAGAAGAAGAAGAAGAAGAAGAAGAAGAAGAAGAAGAAGAAGAAATAATAGTAGTAGTAGTAGTAGTAGTAATAGTACTAGTAGTAGTACTAGTGGTAGTAGTAGTAGTAGTAGTAGTAGTAGTAGTAGTACTAGTAGTAGAAGAAATTTGAGTCCAAAGTGAGCAGAAGGGAGGAGGAAATAATAGAAATCACAGTAAAATAAATAAATAAATGAATGAAATAAGAACTAGAAAAACCATAAAAAAGATCAATGAAACTAAGAGTTTTTTTTCTTTGAAAAGATAAACAAAATTGACAAACCATTAGCTAAACTAAGAAAACACAAGACACATATGAAGAAAATTAAAGAAGTATTACAACTAATATCAGAGGATTATGAGACTACTATAGGCAATTTGCGTCCTTTGTAGGGACATGGATGCAGCTGGTAACCATCATTCTGAGCAAACTATCACAAGAACAGAAAACCAAACACCACATGTTCTCACTCATAGGTGGGAACTGAACAATGAGATCACTTGGACTCGGGAAGGGGAACATCACACATGGGGGCCTATCATGGGGGGGGGGGAGGGGGGAGGGATTGCATTGGGGAGTTATACATGATATAAATGATGAATTGATGGGTGCTGACGAGTTGATGGGTACAGCACACCAACATGGCACAAGTATACATATGTAACAAACCTGCACGTTATGCACATGTACCCTAGAACTTAAAGTATAATAAAAAAATTTAAAAAAAGAAACATTTATAAGAAATAAGTTTCTAGAAACATACAATCTACCAAAACTGAATCATGAAGAAATAGAAAATATAAACAGAATCAAATAATTTAGAAGATTAAGTAAATATTGAAAAGTCTACCATCAAAGAAAAGCTCGGATCCTGATGGCTTTCCTGCTGAATTCTGCCAAACATTTAAAGAAGAATAAATATTAATGCTTCTGAAACCTTTCCCAAAACATTAAAATAGGAAATGTTTCCAAACTCATTTTTATAAGACCAGCATTACCCTAACCCTAAAGCCAGAAAAGAACACTAAAAGAAATTACCAGTCAATATCTCTAATAAACATAGATGAAAAAATGATCAACCAAATATTATGAAATAAATTCCATCACTTTAATAATCCTTTAATGAAAAAAATCATTCATCAAGATCAAGTAAGATTTATCCCAGGGATGCAAGGATGGTCCAATATACGTAGATCAATAACTGTTATATACTACATTAAGAGAATAAAGACTAAAAATCACGTAATACCAGTAGATATAGAACAACTATTTGACAGAATACAACATTCTTCCATGATTGAAAAAATGCTCAGCAAATTAAGTATTGAATGTACTTCAACATAATAAAGAACTTAGATAAAAACCCATGGCTAACATCATACTCATTAGTAAAAAGTCAAAAGCATTTCCTCTAGAAAATAAATAAGACATGGTTGCTCACACTCACCACTTCTTTTCAACATAATACTGGAAGTCCTAGCCATAAAAATTAGAAAAGAGAAAGAAAAGCTATCCAAATTTTAAAGAAATAAGTAAAATTGTCCCTGTTTGCAGATGACATGTTCTTACAGAAAACCCCAAAGACTCCACCAAAAAACCATTAGAAATAACAAATTCATTAAAGTTCCAGGATACAAAATGAACATACAAAAATCAGCAGCATTTCTATATGCTAACAGTGAACTATCTAAAAACAAAATCAAGAAACAATCTCATTTATAATAGTTATGAAATATAAAATACTTAGGAATAAATTTAACCAAAGAGGTGAATGACTTATATACTGAAAATTATAAAACACTGTTGAAAAAAGTTGAACAGGACACAAATAAATGGAACAATATCCTGTATTAAGGGGCTAAAAGAATTAATTTTGTCAAGATGTCCATATTACCCAAAATGATCTACTGATATAATACAATCCCTATCAAAATGCCACTGGCATTTTTAGCAGAAACAGAAAACACAATCCTAAATTATGGATCCACAAAATAGCTCATATAGTCATAGCAATAATGAGCAAAAAGAACAAAGCTGTAGGCATCACACTAACCTATCTCAAAATAAGCTACAAAGCTATAGTAATCAAAACTCCATGATACCAGCACAAAAATAGACATATGGCTGATGAAATAAAATAGAAGGACTAGAAATAAATCCATAAACACACAGTCAATTGATCTTCAACAAAGGTGGCAAGAAGACACAATAAGGAAAGGATAGCCTCTTCGACGACTACTGTTAGGAACACTGGATATTTACATGCATAACAATGAAAATGAAAATTTCATCTTATACCATATTCAAAAATAAACTCAAAATGGATTAACAACTTAAAGGTAATCCCTGAAAATTATTAGAGAAAAACATAGGAAGCCTTCTTGACATTACTCTTAACAAAAATATTTTGAACATGGTCCCAAAAGCACAGACAATTAAAGCTTAAAAATAATAGACAAAAAAATAGACAAATGGGATTATTTCCAATTAAGAAGCTTCTGCAGAGCCAAGGAAGCAATTCACACAGTGAAGAAACAACTTATGAAACTGTTGAAAATATTTTCAGATCATATACCTGGATGAGGGGTTAATATCAAAAAATATAAAAGGAACTCAAACAACTCAATAGCAAGAAAACAAGTAACCTGATTTTAAAAATGGGCAAAGAATATATGTTAGCCCGTTTCCATGCTACTGACAAAGACATACCCAAGACTGGGCACAATTTACAAAATAAAGAGGTTTAATGGACTCACAGTTCCACGTGGCTGAGGAGGCCACACAATCATGGCAGAAGGTGAAAGGTATGTCTTACATGGCAGCAGACAAAAGAATAGAGCTTGTGCAGAGAAACTCCTCTTTTTCAAACCATCAGATCTCGTGAGACTTATTCACTATCAAAAATAGCATGGAAAGGACCTGTCCCCATGATTCCCTTATCTCCCACCAGGTCCTTCCCACAACACATGGGAATTATGGGAGCTACAATTCAATATGAGATTGGGTGGGATGGAGGGAAGGGGACACAGCCAAACCATAACATTCTGCCCCTGGCCCCTACCAAATCTCATGTCTTCACATTCCAAAACCAATCATGCCTTCCCAACAGTCCCCCAAAGTCATAACTCATTTCAGCATTAACTGAAAAGTCCACAGTTCAGAGTCTCATCTGAGACAAGGACAGTCCCTTCTGCCTATGAGCCTGTGAAATCGAAAGTAAGTTATTTATTTCCTAGATACAATGGGGATACAGGCATTCAGTAAATATAGTTGTTCCAAATTGGATAAATTGACCAAAACAAAGGGTCTACAGGCCCCATGTAACTCCAAACTCCAGCATGGCAGTCAAATCTTAAAGCTCCAAAATGTATGAATGTCTTCTTTTGAGAAATGTCTGTTCATATCCTTTGCCCACTTTTTGATGGGGTCGTTTGTTTTTTTCTTGTAAATTTGTTTGAGTTCTTTGTAGGTTCTGGATATTAGCCCTTTGTCAGATGAGTAGATTGCAAAAATGTTCTCCCATTCTGTAGGTTGCCTGTTCACTCTGATGGTAGTTTCTTTTGCTGTGCAGAAGCTCTTTAGTTTAATTAGATCCCATTTGTCAATTTTTGCTTTTGCTGCCGTTGCTTTTGGTGTTTTAGACATGAAGTCCTTGCCCATGCCTATGTCCTGAATACAGCCAACAGACACATGAAAAAATGCTCATCATCACTCGCCATCATA
>NW_016839909.1:0-2853 GCF_001698545.2 Rhinopithecus bieti
ACTCTCAAGTATGTCATTATTAGCAGCATGAGAACGGACTAATACAGTGAGAGAAGTTAACCAGGTCAGTTCACATGGGGCCTTGCATCCTTCTAACTAGTGAATTTGATAGTAGACCAGCCCACATGCATCCACTTGCCTCCATTATTGGCATAAGGCCTGGAAATCCTTCTAGGCAACTGGGCAGGGGTCATTAAAATGAATCTTCTCCCATCCTGGCTACCAGGGTGAAACCCCGTCTCTACTAAAATACAAAAAATTACCCAGGCATGGTGGTGGGCACCTGTAGTCCCAGCTACTCGGGAGGCTGAGGCAGGAGAATGGCACAAACCCAGGAGGCAGAGCTTGCAGTGAGCCGAGATGGCGCCACTGCACTCTAGCCTGAGCAACGGAGCGAGACTCCATCTCAAAAAAAAAAAAAAAAGAAGAAAAAGAATCTTCTCTACTACTAATGTTTAACACATATAAACATGTGATGAACCGGGAGAGTCCCAAGAGGAAGAATAATGCCTGAAAGGACCAGAGGGAAGAATATTAAATAAAGTGAAAATGCTTACAATATAGCATTAAAAGAAAAAAGGAAGATACCAAACTATACATACAGTTTGACTGCAATTTCATTTAAAGAGAAAGGGAGGCAGAAAGAAACAGAGAAAAAAGTCTAGAAGGAAACATTAAAATGTATCAAAATGTTAAAATTGGTCTCTAGATAGCAGGGTTACAAGTAACCTTTACTTTCTTTCCGGACCTTTTTGTGTTTTCTAACTTTCCTGCAACCAACATATTTTTATAATCATCACAAAAATAACAAATGTCATTTTTTAATTATCATAATACTTTTAGCTCATATATTGCAAAAAAATGGAAAACACTACTCACTAAGCAAAGAAATTTTAAATTTAGAAGTCACAGGCTTCTCAAAATTATTTTATTAAAAGATGGTACCACATAGGAATTACAGTACTAATAAATAGAGCTTATGTATTATTCTTAGAAACTTAAAAATTAGTGCCGAACAAATAGTAGAAATAACCAAATCTTTGATAGTAAGAGTAAATTAAAGGCTATTAAAAGTGCCCTTTAGACTGACAGTTATATTAAGTTAGCTGTAGTTTAAAAAACACACATACCATCATTATTTTTGTCCAGACTATTAAATGCCAGCCTCATTTTCTTCTCATGGTCTTGAAGATACTGCATAAATTCTCCAAAGTCCAATCCTAAATCATCGTTGGTATCTCCAGACTTAAAAATTATCTACAAAAAAAGAAGAAACTCATTGCACAGATGTATCATAAGTAAAGCCACTATACCATGTTAACATGTACACATTTCACTCATACTAATTATGATTTCCATCAGCATCCATTATCCTAGCTTTTCAGTCACAGCTACAGGCTATGTATATTAAGTGAATTTTTAATTTGTGCAATAGTAGATTAAGCAGCCACAATGCCATTTCAAATAATTATGAATCTTATTAGTAAGTATTTACCTGAGATAAACTATTAATGCCAAGTACCTGAAAGGGATAAGACACTCAGATACACAGCCTTTGCCATTGGAGACCTAAAAAATCTGTTAACTGAGAAAAAAATTATGTAGAATTCTAGTATGTCTAGTATGTCTCTCACATAATGGTCTGAGACTTAGCCTTATAACGTGAGAGTGTATGTTCAAGTCCCACTGGAGCCTTATGCTTTTTTAAATAAAAAATTAATAATATTTGTAATGCATATCAATTTTCAGTAAACTTCTACCTCTAGACCATGTCTTTTTCATCTTTGGACCATCAATATCCAGCATAAAGTATGGCATATATAAGCCCTTAATACATTTTAATTGAATTTAAAAAATAAATACTGTAAGCAACTGCCACTGTCTGACTAGGTGAGGTGCTAGGGATTAAAAGACAAAAAGATACAGTCTCTGCCATGAAGGAAGTTACAGACCAGTAGAAACCATGCATATAACCAAAGACAAAGTGTTAGCTGACATAAGGGAATGTATTCAAGGTACAGTGAGGTTTGTGGAGATTCAGGAGAGCCTTCACAGAGGAAGAGTGCTTGAGCTGAGACTTATAGAGAAAAATAGCTATACAAATAAATGGGACAGGATGTTGCAGGAATAGGTGACAGTGTTTGCAAAGAGGCAGAATATATGCTATTTAGAAAAAATAATAATAGTGATGATAGTAACAGCTAATATTTATTGAGCACTTCTAAGCATTTTATATGAATGAACTCATTTAATCATCATAATAATCCTTTATCCAATTTGCTAAGGAGAAAATGCAAGGGAAAAATGTAGAAGATAAGGCAGGCAAGGGAGAGATCATGAAAGGATTTACATGCCACAAAAAGGATTTCAAATTAATTCTGCAGGAATTTCCCAATGAGTGGAGTATATATGGTGCATATGTGAAAATAGTTAAATAACACTAAATTACAGTGTGAGGAAATTATTCCTGTTCCAATTTTCTTTCAATCCTCTGATTATATCATGGATAACATATCAATTTTGTGCTAAAATGCCTCAATACTGGCAACTTCTTACAGAAAAAAATCAGAGTATAAGCCTCAGGCTCACCTTCATCAGACAATACAGACAATCCCCAACTTAAAACAGTTTGCTTACAATTTCTCAACTTTACAATGGGTTTCTTAGAGTATTAAATGCACTTTAACTTATGATATTTTAACTTATGATGGGTTTATTAGGACATAACCCCACTGTAAATTGAGGAGTATCTGTATAATAATTAGCCAGAATTTAATAATACTCATTTGTTTTCAATTTGTTTATTTTATGCTTACTTGTAATCTACTCATTTTCCATTTATGGCAATTATAA
>NW_016839910.1:0-3250 GCF_001698545.2 Rhinopithecus bieti
GGCATGGTGGCATGCGCCTTTATTCTCAGCTACTCAGGAGGTTGAGGCAGAGAATCACTTGAACCCGGGAGGCAGAGGTTGCAGTGAGTTAAGATCATGCCACTGTACTCTAGCCTGGGTGACTGAGTGAAACTCCGTCTCAGAAAAAAAAGGAAAAAAAAAAAGAAAGAAAGAAAAAGAGGAACTGTAATCCCAGCACTTTGAGAGGTTGGGGTGATAGGATTGCTTTAGATCATGAGTTCGAGATCAGCCTGGGCAACATAGGGAGACCCTGTCTCTACAAAAAAGACAAAAAATTGCCAGGAACGGTGGTTTTTACCTGTAGTCCCAGCTACTCAGGAGGCTGAAGTGGGAGGATTGCTTGAGCCCAGGAGGTCAAGGCTGCATTGAGCCATGACCATGCCACTGCACTTCATCCTGGGTGACAAAGTGAGACTCTGTCTTATAAAACAAAGGCCAGATGCAGTGACTCACACCTGTAATGCCAGCACTTTGAGAGGCTAAGGTGTGTGGATCACTTGAGCCCAGGCGTTCTCGACCAGCCTCGGCAACATGGCAAAACCCCATCTCCACCAAAAGCAAAACAAACAGAAAAAATGAGCCGGGCGTGGTGGCGTGTGCCCATAGTCCCAGCTACCTGGGAGGCTGAGATGGGAGGGTCAACTGAGCTCAGGAGATTGAGGCTATAGTGATCTGAGATCACACCACTGCACTCCAATCTGAGCAACAAAGAGAAACTATGTCTCAAGAAAAAAAAAAAAAGAGGCCAAGGCAGGCTGATCATGAGGTCAAGAGATCGAGACCATCCTGGCCAACAAGGTGAAGCCCCGTCTCTACTAAAAAATACAAAAATGAGCTGGGTGTGGTGGCACGTGCCTGTGGTCCCAGCTACTTGGGAGGCTGAGGCAGGAGAATCACTTGAACCTGGGAGGTGGAGGTTGCAGTGAACCAAGATTGTGCCACTGCACTCCAGCCTGGCAACAGAGTGAGACTCCATCTCAAAAAAAAAAAAAAACCAAACTCGAATGGACTTCTCTTCCATCCTCCTTTAGGCAGGTGGGCAGCAGGGTGTGAATGTGGGGCCAGGATGGAAGCCTGCAGGTTCTCACGTCTTTATGTGCCACATGGCAGGGATGCACTGCGGGACGGGGGCTCTGCGGTGGATGCAGCCATTGCAGCCCTGTTGTGTGTGGGGCTCATGAATGCCCACAGCATGGGCATCGGGGGCGGCCTGTTCTTCACCATCTACAACAGCACCACGCGTGAGTGCCTTGGGAGAGGCGAGGGAGAGGGGCAGGGGGTGTGGGTTGAGTTAAGGTACAGCTGGGTGGTCCCCGGGCTGACGCGGCATGGGTCTGCCTGCCTACCTGCTTCTCCTTCTAGGAAAAGTTGAGGTCATCAACGCCCGCGAGGTGGCCCCCAGGCTGGCCTTTGCCAGCATGTTCAACAGCTCGGAGCAGTCCCAAGACGGTAAGCGGTCCTGCAGGTGGCTTGGGGCGTGGGTGCAGAGCCGGCTGGGCCACCGGGAAGGGGCCTTACCCACAGGAGCCTGGCCCCATCAGGGTCCAGGGGCAATTCTAGCACCCCCATCCCTTCCTGGCCCCATAGCACCCTCCCACAATGCGTGGTCAGCACCATCATCACCAGGGTAAAGGGCCGGGAGCTTCTGTTATTTCTACTGAGGCCTCCGGGGCCACCCTGTGCAGCACGCGGAGAGAATAATTATTACACTAGCAGACCTTATGGACCAGGGCTCACTGGGGCCCACGCTCTGCTCCGTGCTTTTCACCCACGAGCCCCTCACACCCCTCCCTGCTCCTTTGCAGTAGGGGATGCTGTGTGGATTCCCATTTTACACGGTGGGGATGCTGAGGCTCAGAGAGGTCATGCAAATCAGCTGAGGTCACACAGCTGGGAGGTGGTGAAGCTAAAATTGACCCCAGGCTGTCAATACCCTGCCTTTTTTTTTGAGACGGAGTCTCACTCTGTAGCCCGGACTGGAGTGCAGTGGCCTGATCTCAGCTCACTGCAAGCTCCGCCTCAAGACTAATCTCATTATGCCCTTCATCCCTGTTTGCATCAGGGGCTGCTGCGAACATGATGGGGCTCATGTGAAGTAGAGATGGGCCAGGACAGGAACATGACAGGTCCCACCCTGGTCCTCTGGAGCCCTTGTCATCAGAGGACTCCACTAGAAATGCTCACACAGGAAGCTGGGATTCACTGGGTTTTCAAACAAAAGGGATTGGAACTCACAAATCTGCCCCGATTCCCAAATTTACCCTTTTTTCTTTCCTCTGTCCATAGCAAAAGCACAAAATATTTAAAAGAACTCTGCAAAAAAGACACTGCCGTGAAGAGGGACCTGCTGATCAAGGTACAGTGGAGTATGGGAGATGTGGGGCAAGTGTTTAAGGGTCACAGAAAAGAGTGAGTTTGGAAGGGCATTGGAACCGGTGTGCAGTGGTTATTTGGTAATGTTCTGACTTACCTATAGAAACTGGACTTGAAAAATTCCCTCCAGGCCTACTTTGGGCAACCAGGAAGAGAGGTGTGGAGGTCCATGGGCATGTGGGGGCACGGGGGCAGGAGGCCCTAGATATGGGTTGAGGCAATGACTGCTGGGCTGCTGGGCTTCTGAGTGGGAGTGATGAGCTGCAGCATTAGCAGGACTCTGGCTCCCATGCTGGTCTATGCTGCTGGCATGGAGTTTCCTCCAGGCTAGGGGGTGGTCAATGTAGGTGGGACTTTCTTCCTTCCTCAAACAGGGAACAATTCCTCAGGAAACCAGGCCTCTGCTGCTGCTTCTGTCTGCAGTGCACCTCCATGGTCAGGGGGCCTCTGCCCACACTGGGAGAAAGAGGGAATGACAACAGAGGAAGTTCATGTGCCAGGGAGTCCAGTAGACTGCCCAGCTATGGGTACCAATGGGCAAACTCAGGACAGATGTATGTGTTTGCTGAGACTCCCTGCTCTGCCCTTCGCAGACATCTGAAAATGGTCATGTCACAGGATGCTCACCAGTTAGCAGTGACACATGTTCATGACAAGTATCTGGGGGATCCATGCATTCCTAGGGGATCCTCCCTGACCAGATCTCAGAAACCTCCATGCAAATGAGAAGGCAACATGTCACCCCACCCAGGATTCCCGAAAACCCTGCCATATCTGTCAGAGATGTCGCCTCAGGAGGCCACATCCTGAATGGAGGAAGAGAGAGTTCTGTGAACGGAACTCCCCTGGGGGATCA
>NW_016839911.1:0-2254 GCF_001698545.2 Rhinopithecus bieti
CTTGTTTCCCCTTCCCTGTGAAGGGGAGGGAGCAGTTCTGGCTGCTCTGAGATGCCGGCAGGCCTGCCGTCGGAGCAGTGGGCACCTCCCACCTTGAAATGTTTCTTCGTGGTGCAGTTGCGCCTAGGGGGGTGGACTTGTCTTTGACTGTCGCCTTCCACAGAGGACGGTTAGGGTGGGCAGGAAAGAATTCTCTGCTACAGGTCTGCATTCCAGGCTGTTTCCAGAAGTGGGAATTCTGGTGCCCTGGAGTCTGGGAATGGATTTCTAGTGTCCCAGCTTCAGGTGGAGTTGAAATTGAGTGAGACAACCCACCACACCCATCTGGAGCCGGGAGCTAGAGCCGTTTTAAAGTAGCAGTTTCTCCATAAGATTACCAAAAAAATGCACTCAGCACATTTCTTTCTTTCTCCTATGCATTTGGCCATCTAAAATCGGAGTGGTGGTTTTTGAAGCATGAATGTACTTTTAAATTTTGAGTATTGTAAACTTTAATGTAGCTTCTTAAAATGTTTGCCTGATTATCTGGAGATTTACTAAACCTTTGGAGTGGTAATAATGAGTTGATCTGTATGACTCTGCTTTCTATGATGCAATGAAAGTACTATAATTAAAACCTCTGCTGTTGGGTGCAGCAGGCGATTGGCCAAAACAAATTCTCCCTTTTGGTTTTCTTGAAGCAAACAAGGGAGTCGAGTGTAGGCTGAAGTGGCAAATTCATTTCAGAGCACGCCAGAGCCCTCAACGATTGAGCAGCCACCTCAGGTGTATGTGTAACGTGCCGTGAATCTTGGCAAGGCTGGCTACTGATGTGTGCACGTGACACCACGGAGCCCCACCTAGGAAGATGTGGTTTCTGTAACAAGCTTTGGAAAACCGAAGTTCAGCTTAATTATCCAACTTTGTTCCAGAAAAAGCTTTGACCAGATGGCCAAGACCTGATTGTCTCATGGTCGAGACGTGTTTGTAAAATTGCCCTTACTTGGTGCCAATCAGTGTTGGTCCACGGTGATACTCCAACCTCACTGAATAGTTTGGAGACTGAAAATCTCCTTAAGGTGAAAAGGGCTCTGGGGCACCTGGGAATATCCGCACACCCGTGACCATTCCCCTTTAAGGTGGAAAGGATGGCTGGGTCATGCGGGAGCATCCGCACACCCGTGGCCGTCCTCTTTAAGGTGGAAAGGGCTGCTGGGGTGACCAGCAATATCTGCACACCTGTGGCCATTGTGGCTGTCCCCCTTTCTGCTAGTCACCTCTGTGTTCCCACATTCAGGCTTTGGGACACTCATGAGCAGCTCATTCCCTGGGCTGGTGAGGAAGGAGTGGGAGGTTGTTCTGAGGCTCTGTCACTGTCTGCCCTGTCATGAGCTGGGCAAGGCAGTGGCAGTGACCCCGGAGGAGTCTGGTCAGTGAGGGCTCCGGCAGGAAGTGCTGAGGCTTGAGGTGGCTCTGCCAGTCGTAACCAAATGTCTTCCCTCTTATTTCCACAGTTCCTTCTAGTTCTGCACCTTGCACTGCAGAGTCTCTGTCTATAAATACACATTAGTTAGGATACAGGTGTCTCTTTCCCCTCTGGGGCTTGGGCCCAGGGAGTGAAGTGCAAGACCCCCTTACTGCTGGATGCCCACCAGCACGAGGTACTGCCTGCCCTGCTAACTAATGCCTACAGCGAGTCCTGGAAGCCCCCTCCTGAGCACCTGGCCTGTTGAGGGGAGACAGATGAGCTCCCCTTGCCTTGCCCTGAGCAGAGACTGGGAAGGCGGCGGCAGCACCATCCCCCATGGTGCATCCTCAGTGCATGGAGGAAAAGTCTGTTCATGCTTAAAACAGCCCATCCTCAAAAGCAGGGTGACAACCACATTTACATCTGGAATCTTACAAAAGGGCCCGTCTCTTTGAGAGAAGAATGTGGCGTGTGTGTGTGTGTACCTCCCTTTTGTTTTTTTGAGACAGTCTGTCACTCAGGCTGGAGTGCAGTGGCCGGATCTCAGTTCACTGCAAGCTCCGCCTCCCAGGTTCCTGCCATTCTCCTGCCTCAGCCTCCTGAGTAGCTGGGACTACAGGCGCCCGCCACCATGCCTGGCTAATTTTTTGTACTCTTAGTAAAGACGGGGTTTCACCGTGTTAGCCAGGATGGTCTTGATCTCCTGACCCCGTGATCTGCCCACCTCGGCCTCCCAAAGTGCTGGGATTACAGGCGTGAGCCACTGCCCCAGGCTGTATGTGTGTACCTCTTTACAAGTCTTGCCCG
>NW_016839912.1:0-1489 GCF_001698545.2 Rhinopithecus bieti
GCTGTGGAAACCACTTCCCCATAAACAGCCTTGAGACAACTGAGCGCTTGAACTATTCTCGCAAATACCCTGAGCCCCGTGGCCACCAAGAATGCCTCGCATGTGCGAGTCAACAAGACAACACAGTGCTTAAAAATATCCTCTCTCATCAGCCCCGGTTTCCATCTTCCCATGACTCAGGGCTCACCTCTTAAGATAAGGGGACACAGCTCAGACCTCACAGCTGGCGACTGAGTGCCCAAGCCCTGTCCTCTTCTGCTCACACTCTTGGGCCCCCACGTCCTCTTCATTCACAATGACCCCTGTTCCTGGGTCTCCTCTCACGAGTCTGTGTTTGTCCTGCTGCTGTTTTGCTGTTGTTGACTTCTGGCTGGGGTCAAACCACATCACCAAAGACCAAGGACAGAGGTACCTAAGTGAAACAGGAAACTTCCTAAGGGATTTTCAAAATGCCCTGGGCTGTCTGTTCAGGAAGATTTTCGTCCCAAAAGAGTTTTCACTTTCTATTCTATAAACCTTAAAGGCAGGGTACGGTCTTGTCCTACTTAGGGAAGGAGAACATTGAGTAGGTTTCAATAAGGGGCAGAACTCGGCTACAATCGCTTCCCGGTGGCCAGCCTGGCCAACACGGTGAAACCTCATCGCTACTAAAATACAAAAATTAGCCAGGCAAGGTGGGAGGCACCTGTAATCTCAGCTACTCGGGAGGCTGAGGCAGAAGAATCGCTTGAATCCAGGAGGCAGAGGTTGCCTCCTACCATGCCTGGCTGGGATGGCACCAACATACTCCAGCCTGGGTGGCAGAGTGAGCCTCTGTCTCAGAAAAAAAAAAAAGACGCAAAGTGTTGGCTCATCACTGTTGTTTGCAACTCTGTTTGTAAAACAATCAATATAAATAAATTCTATAAAAGATGAATAGTGTAAACCATTATGGTATAGCCACATAATAAACAGAAAATTACTGAAAAGAATGAAGTAGACATACATACTGAAATGAAAGGTATCTAAGATATTAATGTAAAACTATGTATATAGAATATACATTCCATATGTGTATCTCTATACCAATCTCTATATTACCACATATTTATTATATAACTGTATATATAATAATATTTCACTTTGGTAAAAGTTATATATATTTACACAAACACAAGAAGGACATTTGATGTGATCTATCCCTACCTATTAAATGTGATTTCCCTGGCAACCATGATTTTTAAGAAATGAGGACCTCCGCTTTTCATTTGCCATTCTTGGTGTTTGATTTTCATAAGTATGAGTATGTGATTTTTAATTCAAAAACCAAGATTTGAGAAGCTGGGGCGTTGCCCTAAAAACTGGTTCTCTCTTAGTTCTCTTGAACCACTTGCTCTGGGTCTTTCATTGAGGGGACAAGCTTTGCAAATTTCAGTTTAGTTCAGAGAACTTCAGGAATGTTCGCTGCTGCTATGTTACCCATTGTATCAAGAGATCAAGGCAACAAACA
>NW_016839913.1:0-1676 GCF_001698545.2 Rhinopithecus bieti
CTGCAATAGGATATTTGCGAGTGCATTGAAGCCTATGGTGACAAAGGAAATATCCTCAGACAAAAACCAAAAAGAAGCTTTGTGAGAAACTGCTTTGAGATTTGTGAATTCATCTCACAGATTTGCACCTTTCATTTCATGTAGCAGCTTACTAACACTGTTCTTTTGGAATCCGCAAAGGGATATTTGTGAGCGTCTTGAGGCCTATGGTGAAAAAGGAAATATCCTCACATAAAATCTAGAAGAAGCCTTCTCAGAAACTGCGTTCTGATGTGTAAATTCATCTCACAGAGTTACACTGTTCTTTTCATTGAGAAGTTTGCTAACACAGTTTTCTTGGAATCTGCAATGGGATATTTAGGAGCACATTGAAGCTTATGGTGATAAATGAAAAACTAGAAAGAAGCTCTCTGAGAAACTGCTTTGTGATGTGTTAATTCATCTCACAGAGTTACATGATCCTTTTCATGGATCAGTTTGGTAGCACTGTATTTGGGAAATCTGCAAAGGGATATTCGGGAGCTCATAGAGAATCATGGTGAAAAAGGAAGTATCTTCAGATAAAAACTGGAGAGAAGGTCTTTGAAAAACTGTTTTGTGATGTGTGTATTCACCTGGGAGAGATAAACCATTTTTTTGATTGAGCAGTTTGGCATCAATTTTTTTTGGTGTCTGAGAAGGGATATTTGGTAATGCATTGAGGCTGATGGTGGAAAAGTAAATATGCTGCACAGATGAAAGCTAGAAAGGAGCTTTCCAAGAAACTTCTTTGTGATGGGTGAATTTGCCTTGCAGAGGTAAACTACTCTTTTCATTGAGCAGTTTGTTAACCCTGATCTTGAGGAATCTACAAAGGGATATTCAGAGCACAGAGAAGACTATGGTGAAAAAGGAAATACCCTCAGATAAAAACTAGAAAGAAGCTTTCGGAGAGACTGTTTTGAGTTGAGTGAGTTCATCTCACAGAGTTAAATCTCTCTTTTCATTGAGCATTTTGGTAACACTGTTTTTGTTGAATCTGTAATGGGATATTTTGGAGCACATAGAGGACCAAGATGAAAAAAGGGAAGTCTAAAAGTAAAAACTGGAGAGAAGCTTTCAGAGAAAATCCTTTGTGATTTGTGCATTCACCTCATAGAGATAAATGTTTCTGTTGGGGGAGCACTGTGGCATCACTGTTTTTATGGTGTCTGAGGAGGGATATTTGGGAGCACATTGAAGTCTATGGTTTAAAGGAAATATCTGCATATAAAATTAGAAAGAAGCTTTCTGAGAAACTACTTTGTGATGTGTGAGTTCATCTCACAGAGTTACATGATTCTTTTCATGAAGCAGTTGTTAGCACTGTTTTTGGGGAATCTGAGAAGGGATTGTTTGGATCGCAATGAAGCCTATGGTGACAAAGGAAATATCCTCGGATAAAACCTAGAAAGAATCTTTCTGAGAAAGTTCTTTGTGATGTGTTGAATTCATCTCACAGAGGTATATCTTTCTTTTCGTGGAGCAGTTTGGGTACACTGTTTTCGTGGAATCTGCAATGGGATATTTTGGAGTGCATTGAGGAATACAGTGAAAAAGGTAATATCCTCCGATAAAAACTAGAAAGAAATTGTCTGAGAAACTGCTTTGTGATATGTGAATTCATCTGACAGAGTTACATCATACTTTTCAATAGG
>NW_016839914.1:0-409 GCF_001698545.2 Rhinopithecus bieti
ATACCATTCCTTTCCTCTCCATTCCATATCCCATTCCATTCCATTCCATTCTTTATTACATTCCATATTCCATTCCATTCCTTTCCATTCCATTCCATTCCATTCCATTCCATTGTATTCCATTCCATTCCATATTCCATTCCATTCCATTCCATTCCATATTCCATTCCATTCCATATTCCATTCTATTACATTCCATGTTCCATTCCATTCCATTCCATTCCGTTCCCTTCCATTCCATTCTGTTCCATATTCCATTCCATTCCATATTCCATTCCATTCCATTCCATATTCGATTCCACTCTATTCCATATTCTATTCCATTCCATTCCATTCCATATTCCATTCCAGACCACCTTCCACTCCATTCCATTCCATAACATTCCATATTCCATTCCTCTCCACATTC
>NW_016839915.1:0-406 GCF_001698545.2 Rhinopithecus bieti
AGATACGTTCCATCAATACCTAGTTTATTGAGAGTTTTAGCATGAAGGTCTGTTGAATTTTGTCAAAGGCCTTTTCTGCATCTATTGAGATAATCATGTGGTTTTGTCATTGGTTCTGTTTATGTGATGGATTATGTTTATTGATTTGCATATGTTGAACCAGCCTTGCATCCCAGGGATGAAGCCGACTTGATTGTGGTGGATAAGCTTTTGATGTGTTGCTGGATTGGGTTTGCCAGTATTTTATTGAGGATTTTTGCATCAATGTTCTTCAGGGATATTGGTCTAAAATTTTCTTTTTTGTTGTGTCTCTGCCTGGCTTTGGTATCAGGATGATGCTGGCCTCATAAAATGAGTTAGGGAGGAGTCCCTCTTTTCTATTGATTGGAATAGTTTCAGAAGGAAT
>NW_016839916.1:0-407 GCF_001698545.2 Rhinopithecus bieti
TATGGAAATGGAATGGAATATGGAATGGAATGGAATGGAATGGAATGGAATGGAATGGAATGGAATATGGAATGGAATGGAATATGGAATGGAGCGGAATGGAATGGAATATGGAATGGAATGGAATAAGGAATTGAACGGAATGGAAAGGAACGGAACGGAATGGAATGGAACGCAATAAGAATTGGAATGGAATGGAATGGAAATTGGAATGGAATGCGACATGGAATGGAAAGTTACATGGAATTAAACGGAATGGAATGGAATATAAAACGGAATGCTATGGAATGGAATGAAATGGACTGGAGTGGAATATGGAATGAAATGGAATGTCATATGGAATGGAATGGAATGGAATGGAAGGAAATGGAATATGGAAAGGAATGGAATATGGAATGGAATGGAAT
>NW_016839917.1:0-280 GCF_001698545.2 Rhinopithecus bieti
TTTGATGTGAATTTTCATCTCACAGAGTTACTCCTTATTTTCATGGAGCAGTTTGCTAAAACTATTTTGTGTAATCTTCAAGGGCATATTTTGGAATGCATTGAGGCCTATGGTGAAAAACTAAATGTCCTCAGATAAAAATGAGAAATAAGCCTTCTGAGAAACCGCTTTGTGATGTGTAAGTGCATCTCACAGTTTTACACTGTTCTTTTCCTTGAGCATTTTGCTAAAATTGTTTTTTTGGAATCTGCAAAGGGATATTTGGGAGCAAATTGAGGTC
>NW_016839918.1:0-893 GCF_001698545.2 Rhinopithecus bieti
TCCTCCCACCTCAGCCTCCTGAGTAGCTGGGACTACAGAAGCATGTTGCCATGCCCGGCTAATATTTAAAAATGTTTTGTAGAGTTGGGGTCTTGTTATGTTGCCCAGGCTGGTCTTGAACTCTTGGGCTGAAGTGATCCTCCTGCCTCTGCCTCCCAAAGTGCTAGGATTATAGGTGTTTAACCACACCCAACCAAAGACAACATTTTAAAGAGAATCTCTGGTGTATTAATTTTCAACCACATCTGACAGATAAATGAATACCTGGAGATATGACAGTGATCATTATTCTGATGGCAGCACTGGCAGGTTACATTTACACAGTGATTTGGGCTTTGCAGTCTTTCCATGGTGTTCCCATTCCTAGAAGAAACAGACCATCCTATAGGATTCCAGGAGGCTATTGACTTGTTTTTTGATAGTCAACAGCTGGAAGGAGAGATAGAGGATTGTATGAGTTCTGAGTGCTGGTGGCAGTTGTAAAAATGCAAGCTCAGGCCTTCCTTGTAATCAGCAGAAAACAGTCATAGGTCAGAGATAAGAAACAGAAGGGCTGAGTCCGTTGTGGGAAGCTTGCCTGGAACCCTCTCTGCTAAAGCATTCCGGAGGTTGGTGGAGAGCATCAGGGTGAGCTTCTTACTGAAGACCTGTCTAAAAGATCAGAGGAATGGCTGATATTTAAGGAATTTTTATCTCCATTTTCCCCCTTGAAACTTGCTTCATGTGGGGTACTAGTTTGCTATTTCATTTTTCCAGTGTTTAGAAAAATAAGTTACATTTTGGTGACTATTTCCTTCCTCTGGCCCTTGCTCTTGGCCATGCTGTTTACCTTCCCTGTCTGAGCACCTCCTGCTGGCTCCTCAGGGCTTACTCAAGCATCTTTTTTTTTTTTT
>NW_016839919.1:0-738 GCF_001698545.2 Rhinopithecus bieti
TTTTGAGACGGAGACTCGACCTGTTGCCCAAGCTGGAGTGCAATGGCGTGATCTCAGCTCACTGCAACCTCCACCTCCCAGGTTCCAATGATTCTCCTGACTCAGCCTCCCGAGTAGCTGGGATTACAGGTGCATAGTGTGTGGATATTTTACTCCATTCTGTAGGTTGTCTGTTCAATCCCTTGATAGTTTCTCATGCTGTGCAGAAGAAACTCTTTAGTTTAATTAAATCACATTTGTCATTTTTCACTTTTCTGGCAATTGCTTTTGAGTACTTACCCAAAAATTCATTGCCAAGTGCAATGTCCAGAAGAATATTTCCTAGTTTTTCTTCCAGGATTTTTATAGTCAGAGGAAGTAATCTTACGCCAATGGGTCTTATTAATCAAATGACTCCACAGTGAGAATAATTACTCTGAAAAATCCGTTTTGTTATAATGATTAAAATTTAAACATTTGAAAGTAAAAACAGATGCCATCCTTTTGCTAGAATTCTACAAAGCAAATTGCTACAAGAGAGGCAGAGGAAACACTATGTATATATATACATATATCCAAAATGTAATTTGCAGTGAAATAAATGGAAGCACATTATAAATAAACTTACCTGATTTTACAAACCTGTAAAGGGATTTCTACTAATTTTTCTATTGCCTGCATTGCCTTTTCTTCTAGATCCAATTTATACTTTTGTACATCACCAATTTGTCTTCACCTGTGCGTTCTTTCCATATGCAT
>NW_016839920.1:0-410 GCF_001698545.2 Rhinopithecus bieti
GAGGAAAACCAGGAACCTCTAGAATCAGACTCAACAGCTGGCTCTTTCTCTTAGGTGATCACCTCCCCAGGCCTCAGTTTCCTCATGTGTATACTGAAAACACAGAATCAGATGATATTCAATGGACATTAATCCTCCAAAGATATCTGGTTCTGTGAGAAGTCAGTGAAATTTAGTAATCTTACGCTATGTGAAAACACTGGGGAGTCTCGCTGGCATCAAGGTTGAGAACCCACTTGGAAAGAAACATATTTCTGTTTGTTCGTTAGAGGAGTTTCACAAATGGGAATGGACCTAAGGGTGTATTCAACTGTGTGTGTGAAGAAGCAGCATCACAAAAAAGTGAGCAAATGAGAATAAGCCTCTAACCCTGCCTGTGAGCAGCACTGCTGTGTACATTGATAACTACG
>NW_016839921.1:0-1490 GCF_001698545.2 Rhinopithecus bieti
GGGCAGAGGCCAGGACCACAGGGCTAGCCTGGGTCTGTCCTCTGGCCTGGAGTTCTCTTGGCAGCCAGGCCTGGGGAGGGCTCCTGCTGCACCACCTCACCACCAGTTGGTGGTGGGGGCAGGACCAGGACGAGTGCCAGGTTACACCGGGAGGCCTCGAGGGTGGAATGTGGCCTACCGTCTCCCACGGTGGGACAGCAACAACACAAATGTCATTTAATTTACATGACAAAGTGGAGCCGTTATTGCCAGCTGACAGAATGCCGCTGGGGCAATTTCCGAAAATTATTTAAACAATGTAATGAGTTAAATGTCAGCGCTGGCTAATTATGTTTATGCTAATTGTTAATTAGCCCTATAATGGAGATAGTCTTAATTAACAATGGTTGTGAGTGTGGGAGGGGGCTCTGGTGGCTGACAGGGACTGTGTGGGCTTGGAGAGGGCTGGGAGGTCCCAGGGGCTGGGCAGGGATCCTGCCAGCCAGGCTTGGGCACCGGCCCCCAGCTTCTCCTGCATGGCCTTAAGGTCTCCCACAGCCACCTGTGTCCATAGCAGGACCTCCGGAGGCCAAAGCATCCTTCCTCTCCCTCTCTCCTCCCTACCCCTCTCCATCCTCCTCCCCTCTCCCCCAGGCTGAGGACAAACCAGAGGGAATGTCACACAGGCCAGCTGGGCAGGTGTTGAGGTCCTGGCTGACCCAGCCCTGCATGAGCCCCTCCTGTGGGAATGAGAATGTGGCTCATTGTTGGGAGGAGGCGAGGCTGCTCAGCCAGACCCCCAGTCACTCACCACCTCCCAGAGTGCTGCCAAGAGAGGGTGCTGAGTCTCCTGTGATGGAGGAGGAGTCAGACACCACCGGGGAAGGCTCTCCTACCAGACAGGGAGCTGAGGCTTAAAGGCCCCAGAGCCCCCACACTTTCCTCCACGCCCCCTTCTACTGGGCCACCTGGACTCAGGGAGGGGTTCTGCCTCGCACTCCATGACTTCCCAGGGACTCTGACCTCACTGGGCAGGGCCCTGGGGCCACCCCATGGGCAGAGCGGGCCGCTGTGCACCCGGCTGGATGAAATGAAAGGAACAGCCACAGGGTCTCCCTGGGGTGGGGGCTCTGGTCTAGGCCATGGGGGCTGAGCTGGAGAGGGAGAGGAAACAAGCAAAGTCAGCCAGAGGAGCTGAGATGGGAGACCTCTTGAGCAGGATCTAGGAAGTGTCAGGGAGAAAGGGGAGGACTGGTTCTACAGGGGTAGGTGGGATTTGCATAGCACAGGGTAAGCATGGAAGTTGAACCAGACATAGGGAACAGAGAGGACAAACACGGAACAGAGAGGAAAAACACACAACCGAGAGGGCAAACAGGGAACAGAGAGAGCAAACAGGGACCAGAGTGGACAAATAGGGACCAGAGAGAGCAAACTGGGAACAGAGGGGGCAGAGAACAGAGAGGACAAACAGAACAGAGAGGACAAACAGGGAACAGAGAGGACTAACA
>NW_016839922.1:0-2069 GCF_001698545.2 Rhinopithecus bieti
GCTCCATCCATCGCCAGGCAGCTTTCCTGAGCCTTGGGGACCAGCTCAAGATGAATTTTAGGCTTCTGTTGTCCCTTGCAGCCTATCTGTGAATAAAAAAAAATCCACTTCATGGAATTTGCTGTGTGGGGATGTTCTATCTCATCAGACTCAAACAAGTTGGTAATTGGTGAACTTGCTTCACAATTACTGTATTATTTAGGTGAACATCAAATTGTTCACCTCTACAGTAGATAGTATCAAGTGATAATTACTTCTCAAGACTTTGAATCCTCTCACATTAAAACCCTCATCTTTTTGTGTCCACCATTCCTAAATAATCATGTCATGATTCTTATCAAATTCTAATTAAATCTTCACATTGTCAGAACCACTTTAAACCAGATTCCATATACTCAAAGAATATTAAAAAAAAAAAAAATTCCAACTTTGCCTTCCCATCATCTGAGACACTACCAAAACTCTGTTAAGGTAGTACTCTCCCTTATTGGACTAAGGGGAAAAATTCAGTTTTATCTTATTTTTAAGTTGTCTTGGGGATATTTTTAGGGATCTAGCATTTGACAATATTGGAGGCCCATCAAAATCCAATCTAAACATTGTTACCACCACAACCCAAGACCCATCTTAACCTATTTCTCCAAAAATTTGCACTTAACACGCTGCTTGAATAAGAAGCTAAAAAAAGCTAAAATGGATCCTAGAAAGCCTTCATAGATAAAGGAATCGTTATACTTTATCCTGGTCCTTGGAACATTCCTATTCTCCTAGTCAAAAACACCAATAGGCAAGGAGATGAATTTATCAGGACCTCAGGGCCACAAATAAAATAGACATTCAAGGCAACCCTGCAGGAGCACACTCAATACCATTTTATGTTAGCCTCCTGAGACTATATGTTATACAACTGTAGATCTGTGTTTTGCATTTTTTGGTGTCCTTTTAGATTAAAATAGTCAATACTTGTTTGCCTTCTGTAAGAAAAATTAACAGCATACCTGGACTGTTGTTATGTCCCAAGAATGCACTGAGGCACCTACTACCTTTCATAAATCCTCAATCAGGACCACAAGGACTCTACATTTCCCTGTGGTTTTCTTATGCAATAGGTAGATGGACTTTTGGGTGTTCCCAAAGAGGGTGAATGCTAACACTAACTTCATCTATCTAACTGTTTTAGCTCAGTAAAGGCATAAAGTTTCCAAATACAAAATATTGCCAAAGTAACTTCATTACTTAGAACAGGAGTTGGCAAGCTATAGCCACTAAGTAAATCCAACCTGCTGCCTACTTTTGTAAATAAAATTTTGTTGGACACAGCCATACTAATTCATTTATTTATTGTTTATGGTTACCATAAAGTGCAACTGAATTGAATAGTTGCGAAAGAGACTTTATGCCCTGAAAATCTAAGGTATTTACCATCTGCTCCTTTACACAATAACTAAAAGATGTTATTCCAAGGAAGAAAATCCCTTACTCTTAACCAGCTACAGACCACTCAAACTTTACTGGGCCAGAGACAATTTAAGAAGGTTCTCCAGTCCTTGCCCCAAGTGTAATAGGTTCTCAGCTTTTCTATTTGCCACTCCACTTTATGACAAAGTTCTCAAACACCAAACCTCTTCCCTGGGACACGGAACATGAACAGATCTTTTGTGAATTATCAGCACTCCAACAACCTCCCACTCCTTCTACCCATTTGTACCTGAGAGATCTGAACAAGCCCTTGGTAGTCTAACAAGAGTCTACCCGCCTTGTCAACAGCCACAGCAGCTCCACAAGTGAAGGCATCTTCCAGCTTGGCCTTGGGATCTCCTTTAAATTTAATGGGCCCTCATCCTCTGCGGTCTTTGCTGCCACTGGAAATACGCAACACTTCTCAGCAGGAAGACTTGTCTTGTGTGAATCCCTATTTTCTCCCTAACATATTTCCATTTATCATCGTAGTACTTTAAAATCCTGATACTTTTCATTCATTACCCAAAACAGAAGAAACTCATGATTATTTAATCTCTGTTCACAAACTCTCTATGCCCTGAATGGATTTATTAGAAAACACTTAATCT
>NW_016839923.1:0-283 GCF_001698545.2 Rhinopithecus bieti
TGGCATCTGGGGCGGGAGAGGCGAAAACCAGACACTGGAGGAGAGCAGGGCCCCTCAGGAAAGCGGGCTCAGAGTGCAGGGCAGTCACTACTGGGGGAGCTGGGATGGAGACGGTGGGTCACTCAGAGGAGAGGCTTTGCTCTCCGCAAAGGCTGTAACAAAGCCTGGTCTGGCCAGCGCACTCTCCGCTAACCTTAATCAGGCTATGCTGCCTCCAAACTCCGATTCCCCTAAAAGCCTCGCCTTTAATAGGTCGGTCTCCAGGCCCCGCTTGGTGTAAAGC
>NW_016839924.1:0-892 GCF_001698545.2 Rhinopithecus bieti
GGTATTGATGGAACGTACCTCAAAATAATAAGAGCTATTTATGACAAACCCACAGCCAATATCATACTGAATGGGCAAAACTGGAAAAATTCCCTTTGAAAACTGGCACAAGACAGGGATGCCCTCTCTCACCACTCCTATTCAACATAGTGTTGGAAGTTCTGGCCAGAGAAAGAAATAAAGGGTATTCAGTTAGGAAAAGAAGAAGTCAAATTGTCCCTGTTTGCAGATGACATGATTGTATATTTAGAAAACCCCATTGTCTCAGCCCAAAATCTCTTTAAGCTGATAAGCAACTTCAGCAAAGTCTCAGGATACAAAATCAGTGTGCAAAAATCACAAACATTCTTACACACTAATAATAAACAGTGAGCCAAATAATGAGTGAACTCCCATTCACAATTACTACAGAGACAATAAAATACCTAGGAATTCAACTTACAAGGGATGTGAAGGACCTCTTCAAGGAGAACTACATACCACTGCTCAACGAAATAAAAGAGGACACAAACAAATGGAAGAACATTCCATGCTCATGGACAGGAAGAATCAATATCATGAAAATGACCATACTGCCCAAAGTAATTTATAGATTCAATGTCATCCCCATCAAGCTACCGACTTTCTTCACAGAACTGGAAAAAACTACAGTTCATATGGAACCAAAAAAAAGCCCGCATTGCCAAGAAAATCCTAAGCAAAAGAACAAAGATGGAGGCATCATGCTACCTGACTTCAAACTATACTACAAGGCTACAGTAACCAAAACAGCCTGGTACTGGTACCAAAGCAGAGATATAGACCAATGGAACAGAACAGCAGCCTCAGAGATAACACCACACATCTAAACCACCTGATCTTTGACAAACCTGACAAAAACAACCAATGGGGA
>NW_016839925.1:0-2149 GCF_001698545.2 Rhinopithecus bieti
CCTTTGTGTTATTCACGCACCAGTCTCTCTATCAGTGTCTCCCTGGAGCCTCAGCCAGGCTCCTGCAGGCAGTGGCTGCACCTGGTAGGACCTAGAAAGTGCCCTTGTGATTTTAACAGCCAACATGGAGCCAGGGCGGAGTAGAGATAGTTGACTTATCAAATGTCGGGCCAAAGTTTGAATTTGGAGGTTTGTTTATAGAAAAAAAGTGATCGAATACCTGGGCGTCCCAAGTCAAATGACTTGATAAGTGACTTCATGGTGGTTGTGGACTCTGAGGGTGTTGGAGATGTTCAGTTAACACAGACACCAGGCCACTGGCCAGAAACATTTACCTTGGAGGACTCTGGCTCTTCATCCACAGGTCTGCATGGCAAAGAGCAAATCAGATTGAAAAGGTGGAGGACATCCCCATGGGAGAAAAAGACACAGAGGAAAACAGAGCTGATCTGACATGGAGAAGATAAAGCTGAAAGGAAAATTCAAAATTCAACATCCTGTTTTCTCTATCAGCTTTGGCTCTTTAGGAAATAATGTAGATATTGCTCTCAATTGTAAAAAAGTTGTTTTCTTCCAAAATGGTCAGAAATAATATTTTTATCTGTAGAGTGACTTGATATTAGCTCTAAATAAAATGTACAGCTATGCTGTAAATTGTGAAAAATGCAAATGTTATTGATCATAAATATCTCACTTACTGTCAATGGTGGTTGCAGGGCTTGTCAGCAAGTGCTCCAACTCCCATGTAGCACACAGAGGTTGGAAAGATGAAATCTCACAGCTCTGCTGGCAGCTGGGATTTTGGGTGTGATTTAAGTTCCACCAATCAGAAAGATTTGGGCAAAACTTGGAGTGGGACCTGAGTCAGGGAGAAAGAGGCAGGGCACAAGGCATTCACTATGTGGACAGAGACTTAGCAGAGACAAGATCCTTCTGGTGCTGGTAATTGCGGTGGCAGGTTTCCAAGTCCTGTCCTGGTGGAGGGAGCAGGTTCCCTGGTGGTCCAGTCGTGTGTGGAGACTTTGGGAGCTCTCCTGGAAGCTCAGCCTTCCCAACAATTCTGCAAACCATTTAACACCTTTCTGCCTAAGCCAACGAGAGTGTGATCCATTATACAAGACAGAATCCTGACTGAAGACACTCTGCCTTCTACGCATAAGAATGGTAAACAGCACTCTAAAATCACACTGCGATTCTGCACGAGGTCAAGCTCCTACTCTCACCCAAATACCCTGGTGTGTTCTTTGTGAGGTTTCTAAGTTTAAGCACAAACTCATAGAAAGTCTTTTATGATAGATTATCGGCCCAATCCTCAATCCTCTCATGCATGGCTTCCTCATCTAGGGGACTTTGGCATGTCATGTGATCTCCCTGTGAGCGACCCAAGACAAGGACTCCCAACCTTCTGATTGCTAAATCACTGCTCTCTTCATTGTATCATATTGCCACAGCTGTTTTGCAAGATGACTAATTTATGAGAATAGTTCAAACAGAATGTTTCTGGAAGCTTATTTTAATAAGGTCAGTGGAAGTTTAAAATATTATTTACTGATGGTTTTGAAGTTAATCTAGCTACTCATAAGCTTCTGTGATTAAATTTATGTGTACTTAATTCTCTAAGCTTTCTTCCGTTGCTTTGTAAACATGAATAGAATTCATTTAACAAAAACAGAATTTAAAACACTTAAACCACACTGCCTTAACACTGTTGACTTCACAGCCCCTTCTGAGTGAAAAAAAAAAAAATCAGTAAACTGAAAACTCCATTGGAAAAAATTACCAGGAACTTTGGAAATTGTAGGCGGCTGGGTTTTAAATAATGTTTTAAAAGGTTTACTGAGAGGAACTGGTTTTCATATTTTCCCCTTTATGTTACATAATAAAATTCATATACTTAAATGACAAGGTAAGACAGAGAAAAGTCAGACCAGGGTTCATACTTTACAGAATAAAATCAGGTGGTGAAGGCAGAAAGATAATGAAATCAGGTTAGAAGCGGAAATACGTCTCCTCTGTCTGTGTCAGCCACTCTCAGGAAGGTAATCGACAAACAAAATGGGCCACCTCCTTACCAGTCCATTTAAATGACTCAGTACCCAAGACCTCCAAGGAGGATTATTTTAAACAATTCTTTTCATTTCCTTCTTTG
>NW_016839926.1:0-412 GCF_001698545.2 Rhinopithecus bieti
TTAAGTCTATAATCCATGTGGCAGACAGAACTTATGTGACTATTCTTGATTCCTACACTTGCTGGTGTTTAAACCTTTGTATAATTCCCTCCCCTTGCACGTGAACTGGACCTATGGCTTGCTTCTAATCAACGAAATACAGCAAAGGCAATGGGTTGTATGTGATTACATGTACATGATTATGTAAGAACATAGCACCAGTTCACCTTTGCTAGACTCTCTTCCTTTGCTGACTTTGAAGAAGCAAGCTGCTCTGAACCTAACAGACACAAAGAAATCAATTCAGCCAATAACCCAAGGAAGTCTGGGGGCAGATCTTTTCTCAGTTGAGTCTCTAGATAACAACCCAGACCAGGGCAAAAACATTTTGACTGCAGTCTTACAAAGGACACAGCTAAGTTGTGCCCAGTCT
>NW_016839927.1:0-739 GCF_001698545.2 Rhinopithecus bieti
ATGAGTGCCCTATGTCTGAACAGAGGCGGTTGTAGCCTGTTAAGTCTGTTTTTCTTTTATAAGGTCTGATTGCTGCCTGACAAGCCGGGTTAGCGTTTTTGTAAGCTAGGTGTTTTACATAATCCACCCCTGCCTCAGTATTTCCACGTATTCTGCTGGCCGTGGTTTAAAGTCTGTGTACAAAGTCTGCAAAGGGCTCATCAGGCCCCTGTTTGACCCCCGTGAGCGAGGCTCCTGGATCCCCCTTAACAGGGAGTTTTCTCCAGGCTTTGGTAGCCGCTGCTTGGATCTGAGAAAACAGTCCGGGATCGTACTGCATCTGAGCATTGGTTTCTGTGTGGTTAAGCAAGCCAGTTAACATATCAAAATCCCAACCATTTCTGGCTTGTTGGTTTCTCTTGGCTGTATCTCTACAATTTTCATAAAATTCTGACTTCCAAATTAGATGGCCACCTCCGGAAAGAACTGCTCTAACTAAGGTATTCCAATCTATTGGAGTGAGCCAATTTTCGGCCACAGATTCGACTATGGCCAGGGTGTACGGGGCAGTAGCTCCGTATTGCGAGACAGCAGTTTTTAGTTCTTTTATTACAGTAAATTCAAACCCATTGTGGTGTCTCCAGGCTCGGCCCTGTGCATCTGTAGTTTCAGTTACTGGAAAAACGTCTTGAGGAGAGGAATCCTCCGTATCCCTACTACCAGGCGACCTTCCTTTTGGGACATGCTGTCCGGGCCTCTG
>NW_016839928.1:0-693 GCF_001698545.2 Rhinopithecus bieti
GCAGAAACCAACCGAGCTCCCTTTGACTTCACAGAGGGTGAATCAGAGCTAGTCTCAGGCTTTAACATTGAATATGCCGCAGGTCCATTCGCCCTATTCTTTATAGCCGAGTACATAAACATTATTATGATAAATGCCCTAACAATTACAATTTTCCTAGGGACATTGTATTCCATTTATTCTCCAGAACTATTCACAACATGTTTTATTACCAAAACACTCCTCTTGACCTCTCTATTCCTATGAATTCGAGCAACATATCCCCAATTCCGTTATGATCAACTCATACACTTACTATGAAAGAATTTCCTCTCACTTACACTAGCGCTCCTCATATGATATATCTCAACACCCATTACAATCTCCGGCATTCCCCTCAAACCTAGAAATATGTCTGACAAAAGAGTTACTTTGATAGAGTAAATAATAGAGGTACTAACCCTCTTATTTCTAGGATTATAGGTGTCGAACCTACTCCTGAGAACCCAAATTTCTCCGTGTACCTATCACACTCTATCCTAAAGTAAGGTCAGCTAAATAAGCTATCGGGCCCATACCCCGAAAATGTTGGTTACACCCTTCCCGTACTAATTAATCCATTAGCCCAACTTATTATTTACCTCACCATGATCACAGGCACTCTCATTACATCACTAAGCTCGCACTGATTCCTTGCCTGAGCAGGCCTAGAAA
>NW_016839929.1:0-418 GCF_001698545.2 Rhinopithecus bieti
TCCGGGGCTACTTCCAGTTCTTGGTACAGGCTCTGAGGTGCACGCAGAGAGGAGGAGTTGAAGGACGATTGTGGGGAGAGGTAGAGAGAACAATCATTAGGGCTGGGGTGTGTGGGGCTGTCTCAGCTGGCAGAGGGGCACCCAGCCCTGCCGTGAGAGGAGCTTCGGGGGCTGGCGTGCAGGGTCACTGCACCTCGGCCCAGGGCCTCTTACCTCCAGACCCTTCAGGGTAGCAGATGATGCAGGGGTAATAGAAATTAAAAAAAAAAAAAAAAAAAAAAAAAACTTACACGGGATACAGTTACGGATGTCGAGAAAGTAAAAAAAAACAGCAAGGGGCTGGGCACAGTGACTCATGCATGTAATCCCAGCACATTGGGAGGCAGAGGCCGTTGGATCGCTTGAGGTCAGGAGTTCG
>NW_016839930.1:0-1489 GCF_001698545.2 Rhinopithecus bieti
TCATCTCACATAGATAAAGCTTTTTTTATATTACGCAGCTTGGAAACTGTCATGGACGGATCTATGAAGGGACTTTCGGGAGCACATTCTGGACTCTCATGAAAAAGGATATATCTTCAGATAAAAACTGGAAAGAAGCTTTCTGTGAATCTGGTTTTCACTATTTTCATTCATCTTACATGGATTAAGCTTTCTTTACATTATGGAGCTTGGAAACTCCTTCGTGGTTGGATCCGCAAAGAGATATTTCGGATCACATTTGGGCCTCTGGTGAAATAGGAAATATTGTCTGGTAAAGAGTGGAGAGAAGCTTTCTGAGAAACTGCTTGGTGATCTGTGCATTCCACTCAGGGAGTTATAACTTTCTTCTCATAAGGAACAGTTTGAACACTGTTCCTGTAAAACCAAAAGAGTGATATTTGGAGCACATTGAAGACTATGGCAAAAAGTGAAATGTCGTCCAATGAAAACCAGAAAGAAGCACACGAAGAAACTGTTCTCTGACATCTCCATTCTTTTCACAGTGTTAAAGCTTACTCTGCATTTCCCAGTTTGAAATTCTGTCTTTGAGGGTTCTGTGAAGGGATAATAATGTGGTGATCGGAGGCCTGTGTGAGGCAAGGAAATGTCTTAAATCGAAAATCGGAGAGAAGCTTTCTGCGCAACTCTTTTGTGATGTTTGTATTCATCTCATAGAGTTAAATCATTGTTTGGATTGAGCAGTTTGAAGTCACTGTTCCCTTGGAATCTGAGAAAGGACACTTGGAAACACTCTTTAGAATAGCCTGAAAAGAAATAACCTCAGAGAGAAGCCAGAAGGAAGCTTTGTGTGAAACTTCCCTGTATCACGTGAATTACGCTCATGCATTTAAGCTTCTCTTTTCCTTTAGCTGTATCATAACACTGTTTTTGTTTAGTCTGCGTAGGGATATTCTGGAGGGCTTTGACGCTAATGGTGAGAAAGGACACGTCTTCAGATGGAACCTGGAGAGAAGCTTGCTGAGCAGCTGCTTTGTGACGTGTGCATTCCACTCACAGAAATATCCTTTCTTCTCCTAGAGGATTCAGGAATCCCTTCTGGAGAAAAAGCTACCAAGAGATATTCGGGAGTATAGCGATGACTATGGTGAAAAAGGAAATATCCTCAGACAAAAACTTGAAAGAAGATTTCTGTGAAACTGCTTTGTGATAGATACATTTATTCGTCTTGCATATTTAAAACTTTAATTATATTCGCAGTTTGGAAACTCCGTCATGTACAGATCTGCAAAGGGACATTCGGGAGCACATTCAGGCCTACGGTGAAAGAGGAGATATCTTCAGATAAAAACTGGATAGAAGCATTCTGAGAAACTACTTTGTGATGTATGCATTCCACTCAGGGAGTTATACCTCTTTATTCACAAGGCAGTGTTTGAACACTGTTCCTGTGAAACCAAAAATGTGATATTTCGGAATGCCTTGAGGACTATGACAATTAGTGAAATAT
>NW_016839931.1:0-2069 GCF_001698545.2 Rhinopithecus bieti
ACATAGAAGCAGATGTACTCAATTATGTTACCCCTGTGGTTTCATTTAAGCAATTTGTTTTGTGAAGGGACACAAATCCAACCAGATTTTAACAGTGTATAAATATGTATTTATTCATTTAATTACAATGACAATACTCTCAACTCCCCATTGGAATAAAGGAGAACATCTGATCTCTGTTCTGGGGCACTGTGCACTATAGGTGTGTGGAAATACCGATGCCCTCAGCTGTGTGGCAGGCTCAGTGGGACCTGGAGTGCTGGAGACCCTGGGCCATTCACCTCTAGCCACAAAAGTCTTTGTCCGTTTACCCCACTGCTATAGAAATATTATATTCAGTGGTTGTTATGATGCAAAAGAAAAGAAGAAGGAAATTTATTAAACCTTTACATATAAGTTATGTTAGTAAATAAAGTCAATTTTCTTCTGGTTGACTAAAAAACTATACTATACATATTTATGCCTTCTGGAAATTTTAAATATTTTGAAGCAAAGCAACTCATTATTGGTAAGACAACCAATTAAAACTGCAGAATTGTAGAGGTTACGGGTTATATGTACAAGAAAATTTCATAACAATAATCTTTTAAGACTATGTGAAGAGACTCCACAGTGAAGCAGAAATCAGAAGAGGCTCATAGACAGAAGAGACTTGCCTTGTCTCAGATGAGACTTTGGACAGCAGACATTTGGGTTAATGCTGAAATGAGTTAAGACTTTGGGGGACTGTTGGGAAGGCATGATAGGTTTGGAAATGTGAGGACATGAGATTTGGAGGGGCCAGGAGCAGAATAATATGGTTTGGCTATGTCCCTGCCCACATCTCAACTTGAATTGTATAGCTCAGAATTCCCACGTGTTAGGGGAGGGACCCAGGGGGAGGTAGTTGAATCCCTAAGGTCTCTGAAATTAGAACAGAATTAAGAATACTGTGTATGCTCTCAGTTCACCAACTTATCAAAAGTAGCTTTATGATTCAGGAGGGTGTCTGTTCTTTTGCAATTAGAAGAAAAGAAAGAATATTTTATATTTCGACTCTTTGGATTTTCTTCACTAACAGTATTTCCAAGGCTAAGTAAGGGAGTTGCAAGTAGCACCAAGAGAAAAAAGCAGGCTTGAGCAGCTTTTTAAAAATGGTCTTAAAATATGCAAAATGGAGCCAGGTGTGGTGGCTCACTCTTGTGATCCCAGCAATTTGGGAGCCTGAGGTGGGAGGATTGCTTGAGGCCAAAAGTTTTGAGACCAGCCTGGGCAGCATAGCAAGATCCCCATCGTTACAAAAAAAAATAATTTTTAAAAAAATTAGCTGGATGTAGTGGTACATGCCTTAGAGTCCTAGTTTCTTGGTAGACTGAGGTAGGAGGAGCTCTTGAGCCCAGGAGTTCAAGTCTGCAGTGAGCTACAACTGCATCACTGTCCTGAAGCCTGGGCAACAAAGTGAGACCCTGTCTCTCTCCATATATATAAGTATATAAATAAATATATATACATAAATAAATATACAAATATATTTATAAATAAATAAATATATATTGCATAAATATATAAAATATATATACATACACACATGGAAAAGGGAAGGAGCCAAATTATCAAAGAAGTTATTGAAGAAGAAGAAGTATTTGTCCTGCCAAATATCAGAACTTTTATAAAACTACAGCAATTAAGACAGTGTGGTCTTCACTGATTAACTGACTAATGAAAGAGAATAGAGCGCTCCCAAATAAATCTCCACAAATTTAATCTTTGTTATGTGATGTAGATCACATGGCAGATCAGCAAGGAAAGAAAGGACTTTTCAATAAATAGAATAAAAAAATAGCGGTTATTGCTATAGGAAACAAAATGAAATTATATTTCTACTGTGCTCTATATATAAACATTAAATTCCAGATGGACCAGACTTACATGTCAGAAACAAAACTTTAAAACTTTTAGTAGAAAATGTAAGTGAATGAGACACAAAAAGCCATTTAACCATTAAAAAAGAATAGACATTTTGACTATCACAAAATTAAGAACTTTTTATATCAAAAAGTGGAAAGATGGGCTGGACATGGTATCTCAAG
>NW_016839932.1:0-3417 GCF_001698545.2 Rhinopithecus bieti
CACCCAGAGGTGGAGTCTACAGAGACAGGCAGGCTTCCTTGAGCTGTGGTGGACTCCACTCAGTTTGAGCTTCCTGGAGGCTTTGTTTACCTACTTAAGCCTCAGCAATGGCTGGCACCCCTCCCGCAGTCTCGCTGCTGCCTTGCAGTTAGATCTCAGACTGCTGTGCTAGCAATGAGGGAGACTCCGTGGGCATGGGACCCTCCCAGCCAGGTGTGGGATATAATCTCCTGGTGTGCCATTTGCTAAGACCCTTGGTAAAATGAAGTATTAGGGTGGGAGTTACTCGATTTTCCAGATGTTGTGTGTCTCAGTTTCCCTTGGCTAGGAAAAGGGATTCCCTTCCCCCTTGCACTTCCCAGGTGAGGCAATGCTCCGCCCTGCTTCAAGTCTTGCTGGTTGGGCTGCACTAGCTGACCAGCACCAATTGTCTGGCACTCCCCAGTGAGATGAACCCGGTACCTCAGTTGAAAATGCAGAAATCACCCATCTTCTGTGTCACTTGTGCTGGGAGCTGGAGGCTGAAGCTGTTCCTATTCGGCCATCTTGCTCCCGACTTCAGTCTGAATTTTTTGAACATAGTAACATGTCCATGACGTTTTTAATGAAACACATAGGTAGATTCATGGATGTTTTCATTATCTAAATTTATTACATATTTATTACATAAACTATATTTGTTTATTTTCTAGCAAAGTCACAAAATCAATCTAAATGCCCATCAGTGATAGACAGAATAAAGAAAATGTGGCATATATGCACCATGGAACACTATGCAGTTATAAAAAAGAATGAGCTCATATCCTTTGTAGGTACACAGATAGAGGTGAAGGTCATTGTTCTTAGGAAACTAATGCAGAAACAGAGAACCAAATACCAAATGTTCTTACTTATAAGTGGGAGCTAAATGATGAGAACCCACAGACACATAGAGGTAAATAACACACACTGGGGCCTATTAGAGGGTGGGTGGTGGGATGAGGGAAAGGATCAGGAGAAATATCTAATGGGTACTAGGCTTAATTCTAGAGTGATGAAAAATCTGTACATCAAACCCCATAACACAAGTTAACTTATGTAACAAACCTGCACATGTACCTGTGAACTTTAAAAAAGATTTTAGATAAAACACATACACACACACACAAACTAAAATTAATCTATATTTTCTTATTTTCTACCTGAATGCTAGTGTGCAGCTTAGGGGTACTCAATAAGGAATTGCAATAATATAATCACTATTATCATCTTGAGAAGTTGTAAAGAGCTAAAAATTGTGATGTAAATTAAATAATATAATTCCATAAAAACTTGTGCTCATAAAATTGACTTTTTTCATCTTGTAAATAAGGTTGAATAAATTACATACAAATACAGTTATTTTTCAGGATACACATGTCTTTTGTCTCTCGCAGTACTCAAATAAAATAGCTAAAAATATGGCACAATTTTGATAATTTGGTGGGAAACAATTTCTTTGTGATTCAAGGTGAATACCTTTGGAACAAATGGACATGTCATATCATGAAAAAATGGACTTGTAAGAATAACAGTGAGTTAGTATTTCTGTTTTTGCTTTTGGAGAAATAATAAAACACCAAGATGTGATTTTAAAGGATGCACATTTTTCTATTGTTGATGTCACTACCAGAAATAATGTTCTTAGAACAATCATTGTCTCAGAGCAGGTGAAATTCAGAGTCTGACAGATGTACATACTGTATTGCTTTGATGTAAGACAGATTTTTATAGCTTCCCTTTCTATTGAAAGAGTTGCTTCAATGTGCATTTACTCCTGAAAATATAAACAGTAAAATTACAGATTTTTCTTTTTCACTCAAGTAGCTATAAAACCATACAAAGACAGTAACTTCCTCTCTTAAAACAAAATGCAGTTATTTCTCTCCTAGCCTTGGAAAGCAAATTCAGAAAATGTATATAAAACTTTTCTCTGTTCTATTTAAAGGCTTTTTACTAAAGGCCTTAGTGTAAAGATGATTTGTTCTTTAATTTTAAGCGATTGGCAGGAGGGTGTAGCTGCAGTGTCAGTACAGCTAGTTCAGCCTTACTATACAGGGTGAGGCTGGGCACTAAGGATACTGGGACACAGAGAGATTGAGATTGAGTTGTTACAGTTTGGTTAAAGGTTTTAGAAAGGGACCCGTTGCACCAGAAATAGCCTCCAATGGGGGCTGTTTGGCCTCCATTGGGCGCCTGAGTATGATTACACCAGGATGAATTTGGGGTTGAATAACAAAAAGGGAGAATTGGGCTGTCTGGGTTTTCGTATAGTGGCACCTGGAGGGTAGGTGAATTGTGGGAATTGTGGGGTGTCTCACTAGTGGTATCAAAGGCCTTGGGCAGAGGGACAGCCACCAAGGGGGGGCCTCCTAAAGCCGCACAGAGGAAGCAATGTGTGAGATTCGTGATATTTGCAGTGTAACTTAGGTTTAGTCCTTGACATATGAGTGAGAGCCAGGAGAATGGGTTTTCTTATGGTGGTTGTAGTTGTTGCTGTAGGGCCTGTTCTTGTTGTTGTATGGTTGAGGTTAGGTTAGTTAGGGTTTGTATGCTTTCTTGGAAGGACTGCCGGTGTTGGACTAACACTCTTCTTATTAGGAGGGTGGCTGTAGGGTATGAGTCTGCCCAGGAGACATACAACCCAGCCTTTTGTCCATCTGCCCAACAGGAGTCCCAAGGGTCTGGTATGTTTAGAAAGTAAGTGTCTGCTGTAGAAGTGAGGGTTGTGGTTCTGTTGTAAGTTAATAGGTGTGTTTTTCTGATTTTATTTACGTCGCGCTCTTCTTCTTATGAGAAATGCCATTTACAGTAGTTGTAAGGGCAACCTAAATTGGTTTCTTTCCAATAGTTTTTGCAATTGTAATGTGTTTGGTCATAAAGGAAACATAACATGGTAATGTGTCTGAAGATGTTATTAGGGGTTTCAGGCTTGAAGGGTATAGAAATTAGTTCTTGACATCCTTTGGGCGAGCAGTTAGCTTGGCCTACTATTTGTTTATGTGTCATCTGGTCTTGTGTCCATGTTTCAGTGATAGAGAATTGCCATACAGTGGGTGGGCTAGTAGAAGTCTGAGTCTGAGTGTATAAGCAGAGTAGTAATGTAAGTATAGAAAAGGACTTCATTTTCGGTGTAGTCACAGAGTGTTCCTTGCCACTGAAGATGTTTGATGAAAGTTAGGAGGTGGGAGAACCACTGCTCTGGACTATTGTCTGGAGGTAGATATGGGTCTGGGGTTATGTATTGAAAGTCTGATAGGTTTATGTAGAGGATGGTGAGAAAGCGAGCTAAGCGCCAGGGGTCAGGGAGCATGAGATAGTTAAGAAAGTTTTGTGAGTCTGAGGCGAGTGGGGGAAAGTTGAACTGATGTCCACTGATTGTTCTCAGTGGGGCTTTTT
>NW_016839933.1:0-739 GCF_001698545.2 Rhinopithecus bieti
TTATTATTTTGAGATACATCCCATCAGTACCTAGTTTACTGAGAGTTTTTAGCATGAAGGCCTGTTGAATTTTGTCTGTATCTGTTGAGATAATCATGTGGTTTTTGTCTTTGGTTCTGTTTATATGATGGATTACGTTTATTGATTTGTGTATGTTGAACCAGCCTTGCATCCAAGGGATGAAGCCTACATGATCGTGGTGGATAAGCTTTTTGATATGCTGTTGGATTCGGTTTGCCAGTCTTATTGAGGATTTTTAAATCAATGTTTATCAGGGATATTGGTTGAATATTCTCTTTTTTTGTTGTGTCTCTGCCAGGTTTTGGTATCAGGATGATGCTGGCCTCATAAAATGAATTAGGGAGGATTCCCTCTTTTTCTATTGATTGGAATAGTTTCAGAAGGCATGATACCAGCTCCTGTTTGTATCTCTGGTAGAATTCGGCTGTGAATCCATCTGGTCCTGGAATTTTTTTGGTTGGTAGGCTATTAATTATTGCCTCATTTTCAGAACCTGTTATTGGTCTATTCAGGGATTCAACTCCTTCCTGGTTTTGTCTTGGGAGTGTGTGTGTGTCCAGGAATTTATCCATTTCTTCTAGATTTTCCAGTTTGCTTGCATACAGAATTTTATAGTATTCTCTGATGGTGGTTTTTATTTCTTTGGGATCAGTGGTGATATCCCCTTTATCACTTTTTATTGCGTCTATTTGATTTTTCTCTCTGTTCTTCTTTATTA
>NW_016839934.1:0-2070 GCF_001698545.2 Rhinopithecus bieti
ATCTCATAGAGTTAAATCATTCCTTGGATTTAGCAGCTTGAAATCACTGTTTCTGTGGAATCTGAGAAAGGACATTTGGAAACGCTCTTAGAATATCCTGAAAAAGAAATAACCTCAGAGAGAAATCAAAAGGAATCTTTCTGTGAAACTGCTCTGTGTCACGTGAATTCCACTCACACAGTTAAGCTTCTCTTTTCATTGAGCTGTATCATGACACTGTTTTGTTTAGTCTACGAAGGGATATTCTGGAGGACATTGACGCTTACGTTGAGAAAGGAAACGTCTTCAGATAGAAAGTGGAGGGAAGCTTTCAGAGGTGCTGCTTTGTGACTTGTGCATTCCACGCAGAGAAATATACCTTTCTTCTCCTAGAGGATTCCGGAACATCTCTTGGAGAAAAAGCTACAAACCGACATTCAGGAGTATAGGAAGGCTGTGGTGACAAAGGAAATATCCACAGACAAAAACTGGAAAGAATATTTCTGTGAAACTGCTTTGTGTTAGATATATTTATTCGTCCCACGTAGTTAATACTTTAATTATGTTATGCAGTTTGGAAACTCCGTCATGCACATATCCACGAAAGGACGTTCGGGAGCACATTCAGGCTGACGGTGAAAGAGGAGATATCATCAGGTAAAAACTGGATAGAAGCTTTCTGAGAAACTACTTTGTGATGTATGCATTCCACTCAGGGAGTTATACCTCTTTTCTCACAAGGCAGTGTTTGAACACTGTTCCTGTGAAACCGAAAAAGTGATATTTCGGAACTCATTGAGGACTATGGCGAATAGTGAAATATATTGAAATAAAATCGAGGAAGAAGCATTCCAAGAATCTGCTCTCTGCTAGGTGCATTCACTTTGCAGAGTTAATGCTTACTCTATGTTGCCCAGTTTTGTAAATCTGTCTTTGAAGAATCTGTGAAGGGATATTTAGTGACGCCCGGAGGCTTGTGGTGAGCGAGGAAACGTCTTCCGTTGAAACCTGCAGAGAAACGTTCTGAGCAACTGCTTTGCTATGTGTGTATTCATCTCCTAGAGTTAAACCATTCTTTCGATTGAGCAGCTTGAAATCACTGTTTTTGAGGAATCTGAGAAAGGACATTTTTGAACGATCCTTAGAATATGGAGAAAGAAATATCCTTAGGTAAAACCCAGAAGGAAACTTTCTGTGACACTGCTCTTTGTCGTCTTAAATCCTCTCTCTCAGATAAGCCTCTCTTTTCATTGAGCAGTTTTCTATCCCTGTGTATGTTTAGCGTGTGATGGGATATTTGGGAGCACTTTGAGGCTTACGGTGAAAAAAGAAATATGTTCCAACCGAAACTGGAGAGAAGCTTTCTGAGGAACTGCTTTGTGACGTGTGCATTTCAGTAACAGTGTTATACCTCTCTTCTCATACAGTGCCAGGGAAACCCTTTTCGAGAAACAGGTACCAGGTGATATTCAGGAGCATGTTGATGCTGATGGTGAAAAGGGAAATAGCCTCAGACGAAGCCTGAAAAGAAAATTTGTGTGAAACTGCTTTGTGTTAGATACATTTATTCATCTCGCATAGTTGAAACTTTAATTATATTACACAATTTGGAAACTCCATCATGCACAGATCCATGTAGGGACATTCGGGAGCACATTCAGGCCAACGGTGAAAGAGGAGATATCTTCACATAAAAACTGGATAGAAGCTTTCTGAGAATCTACTTTGTGATGTGTGCATTCCACTCAGGGAGTTATACCTCCTTTCTCACAAGACAGTGTTTGCACACTGTTCCTGTGAAACCGAAAAAGTGATATTTTGGAACACATTGAGGACTACGGCGAATAGTGAAATACACTGAAAGAAAATCGAGGTAGAAGCGTTCCAAGAATCTGCTCTCTGATATGTGCATTCACTTCACAGAGTTAATGCTTACTCTATGTTGCCCAGTTTCAAAACTCTGTCTTTGAAGAATCTGTGAAGGGATATTTAGTGACGACTGGAGGCTTGTGGTGAGCTACGAAACACCTTCCGATGAAACCTGCAGGGAAATGCTCTGAGCAACTGCTTTGTGATGTGTGTATTCGTCTC
>NW_016839935.1:0-1484 GCF_001698545.2 Rhinopithecus bieti
GAGGCGGCGCTTGCAGTGAGCCGAGATTGCACCAATGCACTCCAGCTTGGGCGACAGAGCGAGACTCCATCTCAAAAAAAAAAAAAAGAAAAAGAAAGAAAAGTAAAAAAAAAAAAAACACTGAAAACACAAAAGGCAAGAGTGCCTTATCTCCAAATGATTGCAATGCCTCTCCAGCAAGGGTGTAGAACTGGATGGAGAATAAGATAGACAAATTGACAGAAGTAGGCTTCAGAAGATGGGTAATAACAAACTCCACTGAGCTAAAGGAGCACGTTCTAACTGAATGCAAAGAAGCTAAGAACCTTGATAAAAAGAGAGAGGAGCTGCTAACTAGAATAACCAGTTGAGATAGAGTCTCACTGCACTTCACCCAGGCTGGAGTGCAGTGGTGGGATCTTGGCTCACTGCAACCTCCACCTCCCGGGTTCAAGCGATTCTGCTGCCTCAGCCTCTGGAGTAGCTGGGATTACAGGCACGTGCTACCATGACCAGCTAATTTTTCTATGTTTAGTAGAGACAGGTTTCATCATGCTGGCCAAGTTGGTTTTGATCTCTTGACCTCAGGTGATCCCCCCACCTTGGCTTCTCAAAGTGCTGGGATTACAGGTGTAAGCCACTGTGCCCGGCCCTATTTTGTTAATTTTTTCAAAATACAGCTCCTAGATTTATTGATTTTTTTTTTTTGGAGGGTTTTTCATTTCTCAGCTGGGCATGGTGGCTCACACCTGTAACCCTAGCACTTTGGGAGGCCAAGGCGGGTGGATCACAAGGTCAGGAGTTCAAGACCAGACTGGCCAACAAGGTGAAACCCTATCTCTACTAAAAATCCAAAATTTAGCTGGAGTGGTGGCTCATGCCTGTACCCCTAGCTACTCAGGAGGTTGAGGCAGAAGAATCGCTTGAACCTGGGAGGCAGAGGTTGCAGTGAGCCAAGATAGTGCCACTGTACTCCAATCTGTGTAACAGAGTGAGACTCTGTCTCAAATAAATAAAAAATAAATAAAAACTAAAACAAAACAAAACTGGCAAACCGAATCCAGCAGCACATCAGAAAACATCCACCAGGCCGGGCATGGTAATCCTACCACTTTGGGAGGTCGAGGCAGGCAGATCACCTGAGGACAGGAGTTCAAGACCAGCCTGACCAACATGGAGAAACCCTGCCTCTACTAAAAATACAAAAAATTAGCCAGGCGTGGTGGCGCATGCCTGTAATCCCAGCTACTCGAGAGGCTGAGGCAAGAGAGGCAAGAACCCGGGAGGCAGATGTTGCGGTGAGCCGAGATCACGCCACTGCACCGGGCAACAAGAGCGAAACTCTGTTCCAAAAAACAACAACAAGAACAACAAAAAACTGATCCACCATGATCAAGTCGGCTTCACCCCTGTGATGCAGGGCTGGTTCAACATATGCAAATCAATAAACAAAATTCATGACATAAACAGAACTAAAGACAAAAACCACATGATTATCTCAATAG
>NW_016839936.1:0-4108 GCF_001698545.2 Rhinopithecus bieti
TCAGAATTCACAAATGCTCCACTGAAAGATAATCTAATTTTTCTCAGGTGGGCCTTTGTGAAAGACAAGGTTGGAGCTAGGGGTTAGCCCCAGTCCCTGAGATTATGACCATAAGACACAGACATTATCGAGAAGAGCTCAGGAAGCAGAACCAAGCCAGGCCTCCTCACAGGTCATGGTAATTGAGATAATCAAAGTAATGCTGATTCTCAAAATCAGATGGGTAATTGGTTCATGGTTCTGGGTGATGGAGGGGTTGATTCAATTTAAGTAGATCATAACCAATATCTGGGAGAACTGAAAAAGGGTCTAACTCCTGGGAAAAGGACAGAGGAAACCAACAAGTACTTATGGTTATTAGCAACATTCTCTTTTTAAGAGAAGTCAACAGGGAAACTAAGCTCAAGTAAAATCATTCAGGCTGAGCATTGCCAGCTGTGGTTAGAGAAACCCTGGTCTCTGTGCCTTGCTTGCTCTTGGACCACTCGTTCCAGACTTGCCATATCTGAAGCTCAATATACTCTCCACACTGGTCCAAACTGGATCAAAAATTGGGTCGGCTGAGCCCACAAGTTAATGGCATGAGTTATTATTGGGCCTGAACTGTGTGTTTTCAGGAAATAATAAACTCTCAATGGGCCTTTGGTATATTTGGGCTCAAAGGCACCTGTCACAGCTACCAGACATGGGAGGCTGCTGTGCTCCAAAGTCAGAGGCCATTTTTATAATATTTTGTGGAATATATTACCTCCCTGTCCACAAAGCCTTGGCCAGAAGTGTGTTTCATGGTTTTGAACCTTGGCCACTTTACCGCCACTCACCTGGCATTTACAATCAGCTCCTTGACATGAGAGACATCACTCCTGACTCAAGGCTTAGATTCTTCCTGCAGGACCTCAATGAGAGTCTGAGCTTACGCGTGACCCTAAACTGGCCCAGGCAGACCACAGGGGAAAGCAATGCTGCTGTTTTCAAGATGTATTTCCAAATTCATGCATGCTTTCTCCATGGTCAATGAGGTGCTCATTTTTTATTTTTATTTTTTTATTTACTTATGTATTTATTTTTTTTGGCATTTTTTGTGTTTTGTTATGAGTAGAAATTTGAATTTGCACTGATGACACAGTAAGGCTTTGGTATAATCCTCGTTGATCTGAGATTCAGAAGGCTCATATTTTAGCAGGCTCTGCCACTACCCATGTAAATTTAGGTAAGTATTAAACATCTCTGAGCATTAATTTCTTCTTCAGTAAAATGAGAAAGCGACACCTAATTTGTTTTGTCCTTGAGTTGCAATAAAAATCAAATAAAACTCTAAATACAAACTATAAGAGGGAATACAGATAAAAACTATTTATCCATTCACTCATTCATTCTCTCAGAGTTAATGAACCTCTATTCATGTAGCAGGGAGAGCGAGTCGCTGCAGATATTAGTCAAGTGAATTATTCAGGTATAAATGAAATAATCATTCTAACAAATATAAGTTACAATTCTGACAAAGATAATAAAGGAAAGGTATGTGGTTCATGTGACAAGGGGAATCCAACCTCCTGATGGTGTTCTTTAACTGAGCTGTGGAGGATGGAAAGAATTTAACCAGGTAAGAGGATAGAGAAGAGAATTTTAGTAACTAGAAACAGCAAAAGTCAGGAGAGGGCATGACAGATAAAAAGCACCACCAGTAAGCCAGTGAGGCTGCAATAGAAAGAAGGACAAGGTGCTGGAAAATGAGGCTTGGAAGGCAGGTCTGACCTGGATCACACATTGCTACATTGGTCATGGTGAGGACTTTCTGCTTTAACCTAAAGCAGTGAGATTTTGAGGGAGATGAGAGAGTGATGAAGGGAAGTGATATGCATCTTGAGACCATCACTTTGATAGATATTTGACTGCACATCTTTTTATATTCCTTAACTTTATCTTTCATGTATCTCACTTTAAATTTTCTGTTTACTCTGATGGTTATTGTCTTTGGAAGCAGGCATATTTGGACATAAATTCAAGCTCTACCATTCACCAATTGTATACTTACTCTTCTCTGATTCTCCATTTTCTAAACTGTGCAATGGTTACGGTAATTCTTCTCTCAGAATTTCTTAGGAATATATGAGATAGTATCTATGTAATTTCTGGGACACAATGTCAACAAACACTAGTTTTTATTATTATCCCCTCTAATAATTTACTCCTCTTGTAATCACATTTTTCTGGATGGGATCCATTTTACCTTTTGAATTTTCAATAAGAAGGTGGAATTATTGATCTACTATCCATAGAAGATGCTATTTCATTTATTTCCCATAGAGGGAATGGGAAACAAATGAAAGCCATTAACTTTGCTTCCAAGCACCTCTAAAAATAATGCCCATGTATTACATTACTTTGTCTAGCAATAGTTTACCTGAAGTAAGGAATTAATATCATTACCGTTTTAGGATTTTGCTAGATTGAATAGTATAAAATGATTCCAGATTCCAAGAAAAGGGTTAGGCATGAGTTAATTTAGGTTGCATTGACACCACTTTCAACCATTAACTGGAGGGCATTTACCCTTCTCGTCTGGATAGAGTAGCCCACTATACAGCCAGTGTAGCTGGTCTTACACTATTGAAAAAGTGTTCACCCCACCTACTAAGCTGTTGAATGTGCAGTGATGTTCAATAATTAGGCTCCAGGCACTATTGTAAATAAAAATGACCACTTTTGAGTAAGACATTGCAAAAGCTAGGTGGAATTTGTCCAACAAAGGGTAAAATATCAAAATTAATTTTGGGAGAAAATTAAGATTCTCCTCATAGTCTCAAAGCTTTCTTCTCTAATCACACTGCAGACACTATCAGTGAACAGAGAATCTTTGTATTATTTCCACATTTCTCCCATTGTCAGTCACTGTGACAAAGTGCTGGCCAGTCTGACATAATGACGAATCACTCCAGACATTGAGTTTTCACATAGCTGTCGACGGTTCTCAGACTTTGTCGTCTGAAAATGCTACAGACCAATACTAGGTGCTCTGTTCTTGAACAAAGCCAGGATTTGGCAAAATTAAACACACATATTTTAGAAAAAAAGAAAGAGAGGTGTAATAAACATCTACTATCTCTGTTTCTACCATGTCTTCATGCTGCAATTGATTTAAATGCCTATTAAACAAATCCTCACTTCCCAAACCTCATCTCTATACTCTGCTGGAATGAGTTAGATTTCAGAGTACATCGAGAAGTTGAAATATTAAACAAATATTTTTATTTATTGTTTTCAGCTACAAAATAACATGTGGGCTCTCCTTACCCTATATCCTGGAAATTTTAATGTACCACATAATTCTTTGCTAATAATATTTTTAACTAATTAGAACTTACAAATCTAATGCTGAATGATGGATTGATGCATAGCTCAATGCGAATGTACTTGTAATGTCTACCTTAGTTTCCTGTTAGAAAGCTTGTCAATACACCAGTGCCTCAAATCCATTTTCTCAGTAAAAATATTGCAGTTTTCTGATTCTTATTCACAAAGGCAGCTTCCTGAGTTATTTCTGCTCCTGCACAATATTCATGATAGCAATTTGATATCGTAGCAGTTTCAAGGTTATCAAGTGATGGAAAATCCTACTGCTTACTTCAAGGTGTAACATATACAACTGTGTTGTCATCCATTATAGCAGTATAATAGTTTTTCGTAATGCCTTTCATGAACTGCTGATTTAGAAGTGTAAGCCTAACTTCTGAAGGCGCTTATCAGTCTCAGGCTAGGGAAGTATTGCTTCACTGGGAAACATCAGCAGGGACCCTTTGTGCCACTAGAAAAAAATAAAAAATAAAAAAAGGAACTAACTTTCATTTCTCTCCTAAATAGTGTTAGAGCCTTGTCCTGTGAAGTCATTAAAGTGCATCTGCAAAAAGAAAGAAAACAAAAGCCATGGTTTAGCTTTTGAAGGGCTAATGCTAATCAGCAATGAATCTTAGAAGGAACCATTTGATTTTGCAGATTGTGGAGGTTAAGTTAGAAGAAAGACATTACTGAGAGAAATGATGGAGGAGATTTTGCTAAAGTAACAACACACAAAAGTCAAGCAAATTCATAATGATGCTGGGAGGTAAAA
>NW_016839937.1:0-737 GCF_001698545.2 Rhinopithecus bieti
CTTTACTAGTGAGGTTCAGCAATGGGCTTGGGTCACTCTGCATGCAAAGGGGGAAGGCCTGTGGGTCTCCGAAGTCAGCAGCGTTTGCAAGCCCCTGCAGGCAGCCAGCCTGGCTTTCAGACCACGGCATCCAGAGGTTACAGGCAGAGGAAATCAAGCTTCTGGAGGGACTTCTAAGAGGCCCGCCAGATCCTCCTCCACCCATTCCAGCACGTGCAATCTTCTCGGCCATCACCATTAACTGAAGTACACGAGAAAAAATGGCTTGGAGCGTCCGTTTTCACAGGATGAGTGGTGGGCGCGCGTGCGCCCTGGGTCCCCCTCCGAAACCCGCAAGACGCAGGCGCCCAGCTGTCCAGAGCCGCTCCTTAGGGGGAGGGGGGCCCCCCTTGCGAGGCACAGGGGGAGGCAAAAGAGTTGGGGCGCTGGGGGGAGGGCAGGAGAGGAATGGGTGGGGGAAGGGAAGATGGGGGCAGTGGATGGTCACCATGGGAAAATCCGTAATTCACTTTTAAAAAAATTAGTTTCTGATATATAATTCACCTAACATAAAATTCACCATTCAAAATCCGTACGATGCGGCCGGGAGCGGGCTGTATTCCCAGCACTTTGGGAGGCTGAGGCAGGCAGATCACTGAGCTCAGGAGTTCGAGACCAGCCGGGCCAACATGGTGAAACCCCGTCTCTAATAAAAATACGAAAATTAGCCTGGCGTGGTGGTGTGTGCCTGTAATCCC
>NW_016839938.1:0-283 GCF_001698545.2 Rhinopithecus bieti
AGACAGACATAATAGATATAATAGATATTGGTAAAAAACACCGATATAATAGATATAAGAGATATAGGTATAAAATATAGACACAATAGATGTAATAGACATACGTATAAAATATAGACAAAATACGTAAAATAAATGTAGGGATAACATACAGACATATTAGATATAATAGATATAGGTATAAAATATAGACATAATAGATACAATAAATACAGGTATAAAATATAGATATAATAGATATAGGTATAAAATATAGATAGAATAGACATAATAGATACAGGAA
>NW_016839939.1:0-414 GCF_001698545.2 Rhinopithecus bieti
ACACACACATACACACGTGTACACACACACACTCTCCCATACACACACATACACACGTGTACACACACACACACACTCTCTCCCATACACACACATACACACGTGTACACACACACACCTCTCTCCCATACACACACATACACACGTGTACACACACACACTCTCTCCCATACACACACATACACACGTGTACACACACACACACTCTCTCCCATACACACACATACACACGTGTACACACACACACACTCTCTCCCATACACACACATACACACGTGTACACACACACACTCTCTCCCATACACACACATACACACGTGTACACACACACACTCTCTCTCCCATACACACACATACACACGTGTACACACACACACTCTCTCTCTCCCATACACACACACACTCTCTCTCCCA
>NW_016839940.1:0-408 GCF_001698545.2 Rhinopithecus bieti
CTTTGCTGGAAGTCTCCCTTCTTAGGATTGCTTCTTGTTTAGAGCTTTTATTTTGTTGCAGTAGTGATGAGAACTTAATTGAAATTTAATTTTTAATTTTCCTTTAATGTTTAGGGTGCCAAGGTGTTCTACCTTTCTGGAATGGTGCATGGAGAATATCAAAACCAAGAAATCCACAATCTGGGCCATTTTATTACAGTTATGAAGTTTAGGCCTTTCACATGGCAGGCTTCTCACCCTTATATCCTGGCAGACAGGTAAAAGTGATTGTAAATTTTTTCTTCCTGGGCCATATATTTCAAAGCTAAAAGGCTAGAAAAGAACAGTGATAGGATTTATTTTGTGCCTGTTTGAATAGTGGGGTAGAAGTGTAGTTGATGGAAAATGTCTACTTATGTCATTGCTCAA
>NW_016839941.1:0-415 GCF_001698545.2 Rhinopithecus bieti
ATATAGGTATAAAATATACACATAATCGATATAACAGATATAGGTATAAAATATAGACGTGATATAATAGATACAGGTATAAAATATAGATATAATATAGTTATAAAATACAGATATATATAATATAAATATAATAGACGTAGGTATAAAACCTAGACATAATAGACATAGGTATAAAATGTAGACATAATGGATATAACAGATATAGGTATAAAATAGAGACATAATAGATATAATAGATATAGGTAAAAAATAATACATATAGGTATAAAATAGAGACATAATAGATATAATAGATACAGGTATGAAATATAGACATAATAGATATAATAGAGGTATAAAATATAGACATAATAGACATAGGTATAAAATGCAGACAATAGATATAATATAAAATATAGACATAATAGATATT
>NW_016839942.1:0-694 GCF_001698545.2 Rhinopithecus bieti
CCAGAAGAAAGCTTCCTGTGAAACTACTCTGTGTCATCTTAATTCCTCTCACTCAGATAAGCCTCTCTTTTCATATTGCAGTTTTCTAGCCCTGGGTATGTTTAGCGTGTGATGGGATATGCGGGAGCACGTTGAGGCTAACGGTGAAAAAGGAAATATATCCAGGCCAAAACTGTAAAGAAGCTTTCCGAGGAACTGCTTTGTGAAGTGTGCATTCCAGTCACAGTGTTGTACATCTCGTCTCATACAGCGTCGGGGAAACCCTTTTGGAGAAACAGCTACCAAGTGATATTCGGGAGCATGTTGATGCCGATGGTTAAAAGGGAAATAGCCTCAGAAAAAAACTGGAAAGAAGCTTTCTAGGAAACTACTCTGTGATATGTGTAATCATCTCACATAGATAAAGCCTTCTTTACATTACGCAGCATGGAAACTGTCATGGACGGATCCACAAAGGGTCCTTCAGGAGCCCATTCCGGACTATGGTGAAAAAGGAAATATCTTCAGATACAAACCGGAAAGAAGCTTTCTGTGAATCTGTTTTTTGCTATCTTTACTCATCTCACATAGATGAAGCTTTCTTTATATTAAGCAGCTTGGAAACTCCCTCGTGGAGAGATCCACGAAGGGATATGTGGGATCACATTTGTTCCTATGGTCAAATAGGAAATATAGTCAAATAAAAACTGGAGAG
>NW_016839943.1:0-1670 GCF_001698545.2 Rhinopithecus bieti
TAAAATCTTTAGATCTGGACTTTTCTTTTTTACTGTCACAATCTAGAACACTCAAGAGACTAACTGGCACACAGTGAGTACTCAAAACATTTGTTGAATAAATGGCTAAACTACTTTTATTGTGTCATTCAAATCCTCTGCCTTATTTATTATTTTATTCTTTTGCTGATTTCTGAAAATTCTGTGTTAAATGCTACCATTGTGTTTCTAGAATTGGCAATGCCTCACTTTCTGCTTCTGCTTTATATATGTGGTAGCTTTTGTCTTACATGATTAAAGTTTAATGATTTATATTTTCTTATATTACCTTTTGTTAATACGGAATTTATGATGGAATTAAAGTCTGTTTGGAGTTTCATCAACATTTTAACATTAGCTTTCTTTCATCAGCACTTGCTGGCATATATATCATTTCTCCTTTTTTTTATCTTTAAAATTTTATCTTAGGTGAGTCTCTTAAAATAAAATAAGGCTATATGTTGTTGTTTTGTCTTTTATATCTTTTCTTTAATAGTGTGATAATCAGTGAATTTTATTAAGAAAATTTAAATTTTCAATATGTAACTGATTTGTAATGGTTAATTTCTCAAGTACATATATTTTTATAACATATTTTTTATGAATCACCAAGATAAATCAGTTATTCCTTCATCCTCTTACTCTTCACCCCATTTTCCTTCTAATAATAGATAAACTAGCATGCTGTCATTTCCTCCTGGCCCCCAATCTCCCATGTTGAGTTCATCTGGGGTTGTTTTATTGCAGTTAATAATAATTTGTTTTAATTTATGTATAAATACTTATATTTTATCATTACATGATTATATTGCATACATATAAATGATATATGTTATGAATATATTATTTATACTTCCAAATTATTAAACATATATTTTAGTGGCTTCTATAATCTTACTATGTTTAAAATATTATATTTTATGACATTATTTTCTTTGGCTGTGGTATATGCTTTCAGTGCTAATTCTTTCAGAGAGAGCCGATGGGTTTTAGATTTCTTATATTAAATTTCTTACTCTTTACAAGTTCTGAACTTTCATTATGTCTTTAAAATTAACTGTTGCTATGTTCTGTTCACATTTCACATAATGGATTGACTGGTTTCAAAATAGTTTTCCTTAAATCTCTGTGAATATTGCAGCACCATCTTTCAACATGTAATTTTGTTAATGAAATGTCAACATAGTTTTCCTTCTTTTGTTTTCTAGATATGGTCTTGCTCTGAAAGTTTTAGTATTTTCATGTCCTGTTACAAAGCATGAAGTTTTGGATTCAAATCCTTGCTCTACTACTTACCTACTACTTACCAGTACCTCTATTAAAATATATTAGCCCTCTTAGATTAATCCTTGATATCTTCTAACTTTTAGCACATTTTAAAAAATTGCTATCTGTAATTCCCTTGTCTTGGTATTTTAATTTTCTGTTTGAGTTTTATTTATTTGATTTCATTTTCAGCCTTATGTCGATTATTTTAATTTAGGCAATATTTATCAATTTGTCTATAATTCTTTCTGATTGCTTCATTTTCTTAATCATTATAGTTGTTTTCTGGTTTCAATCATCTCTCAAATTTCTCATAACTAGCATATATATTTTATTAAAATCTCCTTTATTCCCTGGATTTCCTTTTAGCATCTTTTCCAGGCACC
>NW_016839944.1:0-694 GCF_001698545.2 Rhinopithecus bieti
CTTTAATTCATCTTGAATTAATTTTCGTATAAGGTGTAAGGAAGGGGTCCAGTTTCAGTTTTCTCTATTTGGCTAGCCAGTTCTTTGAACACCATTTATTAAATAGGGAATCCTTTTCCCATTTCTTGTTTTTGTCAAAGATCAGATGTGTGGCATTATTTCTGAGGCCTCTGTTCTGTTCCATTGGTCTATATATCTGTTTTGGTACCAGTACCATGCTGTTTTGGTTACTGTAACCTTGTAGTATAGTTTGAAGTCAGGTAGTGTGATGCCTCCAGCTTTGTTCTTTTTGCTTAGGATTGTCTTTGAGATATGGGCTCTTTTTTGGTTCCACATGAAATTTAAAGTAGTTTTTTCTAATTCTGTGAAGAAAGTCAATGGTAGTTTGATGGGGATAACATTGAATCTGTAAATTACTTTGGGCAGTATGGCCATTTTCACAATATTGATTCTTCCTATCCATGAGCATGGAATGTTTTTCCATTTGTTTTTGTCCTCTTTTATTTCCTTGAGCAGTGGTTTGTAGTTCTCCTTGAAGAGCTCCTTCATATCTCTTGTAAATTGGACTCCTAGGTATTTTATTCCCTTTGTAGTAATTGTGAATGGAAGTCCACTCATGATTTGGTTCTCTGTTTGCCTGTTAATGATGTATAGGAATGCTTGTGATTTTTGCATATTGATTTTGTATCCTGAG
>NW_016839945.1:0-734 GCF_001698545.2 Rhinopithecus bieti
TCCTCAATGCACTCCCAAACATCCCTTGCAGATTCTACAAAAACAGTATTAGCAAACTGCTGAATGAAATGAACAGTGTAATTCTGTAAAATGAATTCACACATCACAAAACTGTTTCTCAACAAGCTTCTTTCTAGTGTTTATCTCAGGATATTTCCTTTTTCACCATATCCCTCAATGCACTCCCGAATATCCCATTGCAGTTTCCACGAAGAAAGTGTTAGCAAACTTATCAATGAAAGGAATGGTGTAACTCTGTGAGATGAATTCACACATCACAAAGCAGTTTTTCAGAAAGCTTCTTTCTAGTCTTTATCTGAGGATATTTCCTTTGTCACCATCGGCTAAAATGCGATCCAAATCTCCCTTCTCAGATTACCCAAAAACAGTGCTACCAAACTGCTCCATGAAAATAATAGTGTAACTCTGTGTGATGAATTCAAAATCACAAAGCAGTTTCTCATAAAGCTTCTTTCTAGTTTTATCTGAGGTTATTTCCTTTTCATCTATAGGCCTCAATGTGCTCATGAATATCCCCTTGCAGATTCCAGGAAAATAGTGTTAGCAAACTGCTCCATTAAAACAAAGGTGTAAATTTGTGAGATCAATTCACCCATCAGAAAGCATTTTCTCAGAAAGCTTCTTTCAGGTTTTTGTCTGAGGGTATTTCCTTTGTCACTGTAGGCTTCAATACACTACCAAATATCCTGTTGCAGATTCCCCAAAACATTGCT
>NW_016839946.1:0-413 GCF_001698545.2 Rhinopithecus bieti
GCTGAGCTGCCTGGAGGAGGAGCAGCTGCTGTTGGTGGTGACCAGCACGTTCCGGAATGGAGACTGCTCTGGCAACAGAGAGGTGGGTGGCCTGAGGTCTGGATGGTCTAGAGGGTTTTAGGGCCCAGGAGGACCCAGGAAAGGGTCTGGGGGATGCAGGACATCCTACGAAGGGTGTTTGGGAGTCAGTGCTCAGGTCACTCTGGGTCACTCAGGTCATTTGCCGGCCTCTGTCATAATTATTGCCATATGAGAGTGCCACCTTTCCTATGACATATTTTATATATTTCTGTGAATGGCCTACTTGTTTATATTTACAATTTTGTGTTTAAAGGAAACTTCTATCACTCTCACAAATGGAGAGCCAACAAATCATCAATTCAATGAAAACAAAATGAAGTCAATGAATTTTA
>NW_016839947.1:0-857 GCF_001698545.2 Rhinopithecus bieti
AAAAATACAGAAAAATGTTATTGTCTTCTGATTTTCACCTTAAATTCTAATTTGTTTAATATTTATGTTGTTATGTCTTCATTAATTTTATTTATTTATTAAAAATTCTTTATTAACAAATTTAAGAACATTTTTCTAATCAGTTACTACTTTTAACATTTTCAAAGAGTTACAGTAAAACTCTACTTTATCAATGAGGGTCCAAAAGTGCCAACTATGGCTGGGCATGGTAGCTTACACCTGTAATGCCAGTGCTTTGGGAAGCCAAGGTGCGAAAATCACTAGAGGCCAGAAGTTTGAGACCAGCCTGGGGAACATAGTGAAATCCTATCTCTACAAAAAATGTAAAAATTATCCAGGTATGGAGGCACATGCTTGTAGCCTTAGCTACTTGGCAGGCTTAGACATGAGGGTCGCCTGAGTCCAGGAGTTCAAGGATGCAGTGAACTCTGATTGCACAACTGCTCTCCAGGCTGGATGACAGAATGAGACCTTGTCTCTTAAAAAAAAAAAAAAAAAAAGCAAACATGTCTCTGTTTGCAGATGACATGATTGTATATTTAGAAAACCATATTGTCTCAGCCCCAAAACTCCTTAAGCTGATAAGCAACCTCAGCAAAGTCTCAGGATACAAAATAAATGTGCAAAAATCACAAGCATTACTATACACCAATAACAGACAAGCAGAGAGCCAAATCATGAGTGAACTCCCATTTACAATATCTACAAAGAAAATACAATATCTAGGAATACTTTTTACAAGGGACATGAAGGACCTCTTCAAGGAGAACTACAAACCACTGCTCAAGGAAATAAGAGAGGACACAACCAAATGGAAAAACATTCCATGCTCCTAG
>NW_016839948.1:0-1674 GCF_001698545.2 Rhinopithecus bieti
AAGTGCCCCCACCACTCCCGGCTAATTTTTTGTATTTTAGTAGAGATGGGGTTTCACCATGTTAGCCAGGATGGTCTCGATCTCCTGACCTCGTGATCCGCCCATCTCGGCCTCCCAAAGTGCTGGGATTACAGGCGTGAGCCACCGCACCCGGGCTTATTGTTTCTTTATTGTTTTTCTATTTTGAAATTTTCTTTGTCTTCACTCTAATTGTTATTAATTCCTTCCTTCTGTTAGGATTAGGCTTAGTTTGCTCTACCTTTCCTAGTTCCTTAAGGTCTAATGTAAAATTATTGTGTTTAGATTTTTTAATAAGATTTTTCTTCTTTTTCAAGGGGGGACATTTATAACTATAACTTTCACTCTAAGCACAACTTCTATGACTCCCTGAAATTTAGGGAAGTCATGTTTTTGCTGCTATTTATCACAAAGTATTTTCTGGTTTTTCCTGTGATTTATTCTTTGATCTATTGATGGTTTAAGGTATGGTGTTTAATTTCCACATATTTCTGAAATTTTCAGTTTTCCTTCTGTTCTTAATTTCTAGGTTTCATTCCATTCTGGGCATAGAAGATAGTTTGTATGATTTCAGTTCTTTTGAATGTACCGAGACTTGTTATGTTGCCTAACGTATGGTCCATCCTGGAGAATATTTCATGTGCAATTGAGAAGAATGTATGTTTTGTTGCTCTTATGTGGTGTGTTCTTTGGATGTTCCTTAGGTCTAGTTGGCTCGTAGTGTTGTTCACGTTTTCTTTTTTTTAAATTGATGTTTATTTTTCTGGTTATGATATGTATTATGGAAAATGTGGCATTGACAACTCTAATTGTTTAATGGTGTGCTCCTCTCTGCAATTCTGTCATTTTCTTCACGTATTTGTTGTTGGGTATATATTTGTTTATGATTGTTATATATTCTCAAGAAGTTGACCCTTGTAACAATATGTAATGTCCTTCTTTGTCTTGTAACAATTTTTGACTTGAAAAATTGTTCAATTGTGGCTGGGCACGGTGGCTCACGCCTGCAATCCCAGCACTTTGGGAGGCCACGGCAGGCAGATCATGAGGTCAGGAGATCGACACCATCCTGGCGAACACGGTGAAACCCTGTCTCTACCAAAAATACAAAAAAAATTAGCCAGGCATGGTGGCGGGCGCCCGTAATCACAGCTACTAGGGAGGCTGAGGCAGGAGAATGGAGTGAACCCAGGAGGCGGAGCTTGCAGTGAGCCGAGATCATGCCACTCCACTCCAGCCTGGGCAACAGAGCGAGACTCCATCTCAAAAATAAAAATAAAAAATAAATAAATAAATAAAATAAAAACCATGCGTGTACCCTTGACATGATATGAACAAATGGCGCTTATTCTGTGATCTTCCTCCCACTGTGATCTAGTCAATTACTATTCACATACATATTCTGTTAGGATAACTTTTCACCCCACAAGATGTATTGTGTTGTGTGGATTGTCAAAAGCTCAACTTCTTGCTATTTACAGAATTTGGAGGTTCCCAAGACCACCCTCAGGTTTGACATTTCAGTGTGAGGACCCACTAAACTCACTGAAAGCTGTTATGTGCCCAGTTACCTCTACAGCAGTGAAAGGATAGAAATGACAACAAAACCCGACAGGAGGTGCATGGGGCAGAATTCAGGATTGTTCCAAGGATGGA
>NW_016839949.1:0-1478 GCF_001698545.2 Rhinopithecus bieti
TCAGAAGGATTGGTACCAGTTCCTCTTCGTACCTCTGGTAGAATTCGGCTGTGCATCCATCGAGTCCTGGACTTGTTTTGGTTTGTAGGCTATTACTTCCTCAATTTCAGAAGTTGTTATTGGCCTATTCAGGGATTCGACTTTTTCCTGGTTTAGACTTGGGAGGGTGTTATGTGTCCAGGAATTTTTCCACTTCTTCTAGATTTTCTAGTTTACTGGCATAGAGGTGTTTATAGTGTTCTCTGATGGTAGTTTGTATTTCTGTGGGATCAGTGGTGATATCCTCTTTATCATTTTTTCTTGTGTCTTTTATTCTTCTCTCTTTTCTTCTTTATTAATTTGTGCTAGCAATCATATCTATTTTGTTGATCTTTTCAAAAAGTCAGCTCCTGGACTCACTGATTGTTTTGAAACGTTTCTCGTGTCTCTATCTCCTTTAGTTCTGCTCTGATCTTAGTTATTTCTTGTCTTCTGCTAGCTTTTGAATTTGTTTGCTCTTGTCTCTCTAGTTCTATTTTGTGATGTTAGGGTGTTGACTTTAGATCTTTCCTGCTTTCTCTCATGGGCATTTAGTGCTATAAATTTCCCTCTAAACACTGCTTTAGCTGTGTTCCAGAGATTCTGGTACGTCATGTCTTTGTTCTCATTGGTTTCAAAGAACTTATTTAATTCTGCCTTAATTTCATTATTTACCCAATAGTCCTTCAGGAGCAGGTTGTTCAGTTTCCATGTAGTTTGTGGTTTTGAGTGAGTTTCTTAATCCTGAGTTCCAATTTGATTGCACTCTGGTCTGAGAGACTGTTATGATTTCCATTCTTTTGCATTTGCTGAGGAATGTTTTACTTCCAATTATGTGGTCAATTTTAGAATAAGTGTGATGTGGTGCTGGGAAAAATTCTGTTGATTTCGGGTGGAGAATTCTGTAGATGTCTACTAGGTCTGCTTGGTGCAGAGCTGAGTTCAAGTCCTGAATATCCTTGTCAACTTTCTGTCTCATTGATCTAATGTTGACAGTGGGGTGTTAAAGTCTCCCATTATTACTGTATGGGAGTCTAAGTCTCTTTGTAGGTCTCTAAGGACTTGGTCTACGAATCTGGGTGCTCCTGTATTGGGTGCATATATATTTAGGTTAGCTCTTCTTGTTGAATTGATCCCTTTACCATTATGTAATGGCCTTGTCTCTTTTGATCTTTGTTGGTTTAAAGTCTGTTTTATCAGAGACTAGGATTGCAACCCCTGCTTTTTTTTTTTTTTTTTTTTTTTTTCTTTTTTTCAGAAGGATAGGATTCCCCCCCTTTTTTTTTTTTTTTTTTTTTTTTTTTTTTTTTTTTTTGCTTTCTATTTGCTTCACAAATATTCTTCCATCCCTTTATTTTGAGCCTATGTGTGTCTCTGTAAATGAGATGGGTCTCCTGAATACAGCACACCAATGGGTCTTGATTCTTTATTCTATTAGCCAGTCTGTGTCTTTTAATTGG
>NW_016839950.1:0-1681 GCF_001698545.2 Rhinopithecus bieti
GAAAAAAAAAAAAAGTGGTTAGAAGGCCCTTTTCCTTCCTGAGGTCTATCTATCAATCATCTCTATCTATCTATCTATCTATCTATCTATCTATCTATCTATCTATCTATCTATCTATGTGTTTCCGAGACGGAGTCTCGCTCTGTCACCCAGGCTGGAGTGCAGTGGTACGATCTCGGCTCACTGCAACCTCCGCCTCCCGGGTTCACGCCATTCTCCTGCCTCAGCCTCTGAGTAGCTGGGACTACAGGCGCCTGCCGCAGCGCCCGGCTAATTTTTTGTATTTTTAGTAGAGACGGGGTTTCACCCTGTCAGCCAGGATGGTCTCGATCTCCTGACCTCGTGAACCGCCCGCCTCAGCCTCCCAAAGTGCTGGGATTACAGGCGTGAGCCACCCTGCCCGGCTTATTTTCTTTTTTTGGACATGGAGTCTCGGAGTCTTGCTCTGTCGCCCAGGCTGGAGTGCAGTGGTGCGATCTCGGCTCACTGCAAGCTCTGCCTCCTGGGTTCACACCCTTCTCCTGCCTCAGCCTCCGGAGTAGCTGGTGTGAGCCAGCGTGCCCAGCATTATTTTATTTTTTCTAGAGACAGGGTTTCACCATGTTGCCCAGTTTGTTTCACATTGTTTTCATTCGGGCTGGTTATGAACTCCTGGGCTCAAGCAATTCACACACCTTGGCCTCCCAAAGTGCTGGGATTATAGGCCGAGTCACTACACCCAGACTCTATATTATGATTTCTTTCATGGCGAGTAAGGTGACTGGAAGGAGTGTAGGCTTTACCACATCTCTTACATTCATAGAGTTTTTCTCCAGTATGAATTCTTCCGTAGAGGTGAAGGGAACTGAGGTGACTGAAGGCTTGGTCACATTGTTTACATTCATAGGCTTTCTCTCCAGTATGAGTACTTCTATGGTTACAAAGGGAACTCAAACCACTAAAGGCTTTGCCACGTTGTTTACATTCATAGGGTCTGTCTCTAGTATGAATGCTTCCATAGTAAAGAAGGGAAGTGGAACAGCTGAAGGCTTTATCACGTTTGGTACATTTATAGGGTCTTTCTCCAGTGTGAATCCTTTCATACGTCTTAAAAGAACAAGAAAATCTGAATGTTTTCCCACATTCCTTACATTCATAGTGTTTCTCTTCAGTGAGTTTGTTCATGTGTTAGACAAGAACCAGAAACAGTGAACACTTTACCATGTTGTTTACATTTATAGGGTTTTTCTCCTGTGTGAGTTCTCTGATGTCTTTCAACTGAATTGAGAAAATAAAAGCTTTCCCACATATCGTACATTTATAAGCTGGATTTCCACTGTGCATTATCATGTGTCTTCTAACACCTGGAACAGAAATGAAGAATTTCCCACACTGTTCACATTTATATTGCTTCTCTCCATATGGTTTGTATCCTGTGTGAGCTAGGATGTGCCTATTAAGGAGGGAATGACGTACAAAGACTTTTCCACAAATACTGCATTCACATTGTTTTAATCCAGTAGAAATGTTCTCATTCAGATCAAGATTTGGAATTTGGCTGACAACTTGTCCATCATACTGACTACCTTCTTTGCTTTCACACAGTCTCTGTACCATATGATTTCTGTAAAAAAATGACAAGCACATTTTTATTGCTTAGTTTAGTAACTTTCTACTTATTAATAGGTCTTGGACTTACACT
>NW_016839951.1:0-1129 GCF_001698545.2 Rhinopithecus bieti
AATGGTTTTACCGCTGAGTTCTACTAAACATTTTTAAAAGAGGTAATACCAATTTTACTCAAAATATTCCCCGAAAAATGAAGAGGAAGGAATACTTCCAAACTTGTTCTATGAGGTCAGCATTACCCTGCTACAAAAACCAGACCAGGACACAACACAGACACAAACACATCTCAGCACAATAAAGGCCATATATGGCAAACCCACAGCTAACATCGTAATCAATGGGGAAAAGTTTAAACTCTTCCTCCAACATCTTGAACAAGTTTGGCTACTTTTACCACTTTTATTCATCATGGTACTGGAAGTCCTAGCTAGAGCAATTAGACAGGAGAATGCAATAAAAGCCATCCAAATTGGAAAGAAAAAGTCAAATTGTCTCTATTTGCAGGTGACACGATAATTTATACATAGAGAACCCTAAACATTCCACAACAAAACCTAGTAGAAATAATAAATTTAGTAAAGTTGCAAGATACAGTATCAATATACAAAAATGAGTAGCACACACGTGCACCAACAGTGAAACACATAATAAAGAAATCAAGAAAGCTGTTTCATTACAGTAGCTACCCACCCCTCTAAAAAAATGATACCTAGGGATAAACTTAACCAAAAAGGTGCAAGGTCCTACAATGAAAACTAGAAAACACAGATCAAAGATATTAAAGCAGACACAAGTAAATGGAAAGATATCCCATGTCCATGCACTAGAAGAATATTGTTAAAATATTTCTATCACTCAATGGGATCTATGGAATCAATGCAATTCATGTTAAACTGCAAAGACGTTCTTCTTGGAAATAGAAAAAAAAATTCTAAAATTCACATGGAAATGCAAAACACCTCAGATACACAAAAGAATCTTGAATTTAAAAAAAGCCAGAGGCCTCACACTACTGATTTCAAAATATACTACAAAATATACTATAAATCCATAGTAACTGCACATCTGTAGTATAATATCAAAACAGCAGGGTGCTGTAAAGAAAAAGGGGGGCAGGGGAGAGACAGACAAATGACAGACATAAACAAGTGAAACAGAATAGAGAACTCAGAAATAAAATCACGCATTTACAGTCAACTCATTTTTAACAAAGGCACCAAGAACACACCTTCCTGAAGGACC
>NW_016839952.1:0-2253 GCF_001698545.2 Rhinopithecus bieti
GTTATCCTCCTGCCTCAGCCTCACAAGTAGCTGGGACTACAGACACAATCCACCACACCAGGCTACTTTTAAATTTTTTTGTAGAGATGGGGTTTCACTGCGTGGCCCAGGCTGGACTCAAACTCCTGGACTCAAGCAATCTGCCCACCTTGGCCTCTCAAAGTGCTGGGATCCCAGGCGTGAGCCACCACACCCAGCTTCTGTGTAAATATGTGTTGAATGAATGGATAACATTCATTTCTTTAGATTTTATTCAGAAAGCACAATATTTTGAAATGAAGCATTTTTTAAAATATTGGTTTACCATTACTGCCTTTATTATTTGTTTTTCCTTTTTCTTTTTTTGGTAGAGACAGAGTCTCATTGTTGCCCAGGCTGATTTTGGACTCCTGACCCCAATCCCTCCCAAAGCATTGGGATTACAGGTGTGAACATCCACCCTGGCCCACATAACTGTCTTTAAATAACGACTTTTACTTTTTTTTTTTTTTTTTTGAGATGGAGTCTAACTCTCAGCCAGGCTGGAGTGCAGTGGTGTGATCTCAGCTCACTGCAACCTCTGCCTCCCAGGTTCAAGCGATTCTCTTGCCTCAGCCTTCCAAGTAGCTGGAATTACAGGCGTGTGCCACCACGCCTGGCTAATTTTTGTTATTATTAGTAGAGATGGGGTTTCATCATGTTGGCCAGGCTGTTCTCGAGCTCCTGACCTCAGGTGATCCACCCGCCTCGGCCTTCCAAAGTGCTAGGATTACAGGTGTGAGCCACCCGCACCCGGCCAAGACTTTCATGCTTTTCTTTTTGAGATGGACTCTTGCTCTATCGCCCAGGCTGGAGTGCAGTGGTGTGATCTTGGCTCACTGCAACCTCTGCCTCCCAGGTTCAAGCAATTCTTCTGCCTCAGCCTCCCAAGTAGCTGGGACTACAAATGCACGCCACCGCGCCCGGCTAATTTTTGTATTTTTAGTAAAAACGGGGTTTCACCGTATTGGCCAGGCTGGTCTCAAACTCCTGACCTTGTGATTCACTCACCTTGGCCTCCCAAAGTGCTAGGATTACAGGTGTGAGCCACCGTGCCTGGCCAACTTTTACTCTAAAAAGTATCATCTCTCTTTTAATTTGCCCCACAGCTGGCTGAATCGAGGCAGTTTGAACCACATGGTCACCCCATAGCAGCATGCTATTTATTGTAGGCAAAATCCTACAAGGAAAAGAAACTTCTTGAATGCTGTGTTTATAAACCTTAAGGAAAAACAACATTATAGTAGTATTTTTAAAAAGTAAAGGTTGGGCTTGTTAAAGGATGCTTTTTAAAACAAATTAGTTGGAACCCTTGGGTTTATTTGGAAAGAAGTAAACCTGTTCCCTTCCACCTGCTAACTAAAAAGGTTTCTATGGGCCAGGCATGGGGGCTCATGCTTGTAATCCCAGCACTTTGGGAGGCCAAAGTGGGAGGACATCTTGAGGCCAGGAGTTCAAGACCTGCCTGGGCAACATAGCAAGACCCTGTTGCTACAAAATAAAATCTAAGAATTAAAACAAAACAAAAAAAAAAAAAAAAAAAAAAAAAAAAACGGCTTCTGTGGGAACATGGGAAGTTTCTATTCATTTGGGATTGAATATCCCTTGGAGAAAAAGTCTATGGTATTCTGACAGTCTAGGTGGTCTTCTTGGGACTCACCTGTAGAAAAAGGAAACAACCCAGAAAAGCAGCGGTCCCATGCGTCCGCAGTGCCCGGGATGGCCTGCTGAGAGCACGTTCCCAGGACGCCTGTAGAAAGCATTCCGGTTCCAAGCCTGCTTCATCTTCCCGCCAACTGCACCCTGACCCCCAGAAGGAAGCCTGACAGCTCTCTGGCTGCAGCCAAGGACTGTTATTAGAACACCATGTTCTAACATCCCCTGCGGAGACCGTGGACAGCATTTGCTTCAAAATCCTCTCCCCCAGGAAAAGCCTTCTGCAGAACACATCTAAAATTCTAGAAGACCACAGAAAATACTCTTTCTGACAAAGAGGATGGAAGAGCCAGGGGACTGCCTGACCTTTGCCGAGGAGTGTCCTCCTTGACTGGCCCAGTCTGTGCCTGCCATGCATCTACTTGCTCCAGCCCAGAAGTTAACCCCAGCTTCTTCCTTTTTTTTTCTTTTTTTTTTTGAGACAGAGTCTTGTTCTGTCTCCCAGGCTGGAGTACAGTGGCACAATCTCGGCTCACTGCAACCTCCATTTCCCGGGTTCAAGCGATTCTTGTGCCTCAG
>NW_016839953.1:0-409 GCF_001698545.2 Rhinopithecus bieti
TATTTTGAGATACGTCCCATCAATACCTAGTTTATTGAGAGTTTTAGCATAAAGGGCTGCTGAGTTTTGTCAAAGGCCTTTTCTGCATCTGTTGAGATAATCATGTGGTTTTGTCTTTGGTTCTGTTTATATGATGGATTACGTTTATTGATTTGCATATGTTGAACCAGCTTTGCATCCCAGGGATGAAGCCCACTTGATCATGGTGGATAAGCTTTTGATGTGCTGCTTAATTCGGTTTGCCAGTATTTTATTGAGGATTATTGTATTGGTGTTCATCAGGGATATCCGTCTAAAATTCTCCTTTTTTGTGTGTGTGTCTCTGCCAGGCTTTAGTATCAGGATGATGTTCACCTCATGAAATGAATTAGGGAGGATTCCCTCTTTTTCTATTGATTGGAATAGTTTC
>NW_016839954.1:0-530 GCF_001698545.2 Rhinopithecus bieti
TCTAGATCTTAAAAAGTTACAATAAGCAACATTGTGCAATAGTCGAAACAAGTCTCTTCAGTCAGGAGTTCTCTGTATATGCACAACAGTTTGAAGTCATTATTAGACAAAGTGAAACAGAAACTGTCACAAAGTTCCCTAAGATAAATTATTTTGCTTTAATCTTCAATTCATCATGTGAGATAATCAAGACCATGTGTTATTGTAAATATTTCTAGCTTATAACACAACAACCTGATTTTTATTGTTTGAAATAACTACAGTATAAATCAGTTAATTAAAAATTGTATAAATAATCCTTTCAAACAAAATTCTGTCTAAATTTTACATTACTCATATGTTCAAATGATAACAAGCTCATAGGCTTTTCCAATACCTCAGTCAAAACATTGTACTGATTCCAGCTGTGGGAACAGTATCTGAGAGTTATGTTACAGATGGGGAAGAGGTACTTATGTGACATTGGCCTTTGCACGACTGTGCCCTTTTGGGTCCAGAAAAAGTTGTTCCCTTAAAACTCTGAAAATCTG